>NC_134881.1:52924022-52951522 GCF_041734735.1 Babylonia areolata | reverse complement strand
GTGCAACAGTTGTTGACAACCCGTCCCCAGATAATGACGCCTGTGTGCAACAGTTGTTGACAACCCGTCCCCAGATAATGACGCCTGTGTGCAACAGTTGTTGACAACCCGTCCCCAGATACTGACGCCTGTGTGCAACAGTTGTTGACAACCCGTCCCCAGATAATGACGCCTGTGTGCAATAGATGTTGACAACCCGTCCCCAGATAATGACGCCTGTGTGCAACAGTTGTTGACAGCCCGTCCCCAGATAATGACGCCTGTGCGCAACAGTTGTTGACAACCCGTCCCCAAGATAATGACGCCTGTTTGCAACAGTTGTTGACAACCCGTCCCAAGATAATGACGCCTGTGTGCAACAGTTGTTGACAACCCGTCCCCAGATAATGACGCCTGTGTGCAACAGTTGTTGACAACCCGTCCCCAGATAATGACGCCTGTGTGCAACAGTTGTTGACAACCCGTCCCCAGATAATGACGCCTGTGGACAACAATTGCAGTCAATCCGTTCCAAAGTAACTAGGTTTGTGTATGTAATGACAGCTGACAATCGGAATCGAGACAACCACACCTGTGCGTAATAACTATTGACTGTTCCCGTGGTTACCACGTCTGTGCACTATCGCTGTTGTCACTTAGTCCCAGGATAATAACGTTTGTGTACGAATGACTACTGACAACCCGTACCAACCAAGCTATGTGTTGAAAAGGAAAACTAAAACCCAAACAAATCCCAAAACCTAACGCACCATTTCCAGAAAACTGTCGTGCTTTGCTGACAAGTTCTCAGCACACGTTATGCCAAGTGCCAGATGATTCGGCCTGTGGCAAGTAGTCGCTTGACACGAGGCAATAAAAGCAGCGGTTTCAACGGACGTGATTATAATTTAGAGCAGCCGAATATTGGAGAACAATCGCATATTGTTTTTGTTGATGTTGCTGAGGTTGTTGTTGTTGTTGTTGTTGCTGGTGGTGGTGGTGGTGCAGTGGTTGTTGTTGCTGCAGTTGTTGTTATTGTTGCTGTTGTTGCTTTTGTTGTTATTGTTGTTGCTGTGGTTGTTGTTATTGATGTTGTTTCTGTGGTTGTTGTTGTTGTCGCTGTGGTTGTTGTTGTTTTGTGTTTGTTGTCATCATTGTTGTTACTGTGGTTGTTGTTGTTGTCGCTATGGTTGTTGTTATCATTGCTGTTACTGTGGTTGCTGTTGTCGCTGTGGTTGTTGTTATCATTGTTGTTACTGTAGTTGTTGTTGTTGTCGCTATGGTTGTTGTTATCATTGTTACTGTGGTTGTTGTTGTTGTCGCTATGGTTGTTGTTATCATTGTTGCTGTAGTTGTTGTTGTTGTCGCTATGGTTGTTGTTATCATTGTTACTGTAGTTGTTGTTGTTGTCGCTATGGTTGTTGTTATCATTGTTGCTACTGTGGTTGTTGTTGTTGTTTTGTGTTTGTTGTCATCATTGTTGTTACTGTAGTTGTTGTTGTTGTCGCTGTGTTTGTTGTCATCATTGTTGTTACTGTGGTTGTTGTTGTTGTCGCTATGGTTGTTGTTATCATTGTTGTTACTGTGGTTGTTGTTGTTGTCACTATGGTTGTTGTTATCATTGTTGTTACTGTAGTTGTTGTTGTTGTCGCTGTGGTTGTTGTTATCATTGTTGTTACTGTGGTTGTTGTTGTTGTCGCTGTGGTTGTTGTTATCATTGTTGCTACTGTGGTTGTTGTTGTTGTTGCTGTGGTTGTTGTTATCATTGTTGTTACTGTAGTTGTTGTTGTTGTCGCTGTGGTTGTTGTTATCATTGTTGCTACTGTGGTTGTTGTTGTCGCTATGGTTGTTGTTATCATTGTTGTTACTGTAGTTGTTGTTGTTGTCGCTATGGTTGTTGTTATCATTGTTGTTACTGTGGTTGTTGTTGTTGTCGCTATGGTTGTTGTTATCATTGTTGTTACTGTGGTTGTTGTTGTTGTCGCTATGGTTGTTGTTATCATTGTTGTTACTGTGGTTGTTGCTGTTGTTGTTGTCGCTGTGGTTGTTGTTATCATTGTTGTTACTGTGGTTGTTGTTGTTGTTGTTGTTGTCGCTATGGTTGTTGTTATCATTGTTACTGTTGTTGTTGTTGTTGTCGCTATGGTTGTTGTTATCATTGTTACTGTAGTTGTTGTTGTTGTCGCTATGGTTGTTGTTATCATTGTTGCTGTAGTTGTTGTTGTTGTCGCTGTGGTTGTTGTTATCATTGTTGTTACTGTAGTTGTTGTTGTTGTTGTCGCTGTGGTTGTTGTTATCATTGTTGTTACTGTAGTTGTTGTTGTTGTTGTCGCTATGGTTGTTGTTATCATCGTTGTTACTGTAGTTGTTGTTGTTGTCGCTATGGTTGTTGTTATCATTGTTGTTACTGTGGTTGTTGTTGTTGTCGCTATGG
Source organism: Babylonia areolata (assembly GCF_041734735.1). Lineage (NCBI taxonomy): Eukaryota > Metazoa > Mollusca > Gastropoda > Neogastropoda > Buccinidae > Babylonia > Babylonia areolata. The sequence goes on along the minus strand of NC_134881.1, from coordinate 52,949,109 downwards.
TTGTTGTTATCATTGTTGTTACTGTGGTTGTTGTTGTTGTCGCTATGGTTGTTGTCATCATTGTTGTTACTGTGGTTGTTGTTGTCGCTGTGGTTGTTGTCATCATTGTTGTTACTGTGGTTGTTGTTGTTGTCGCTGTGGTTGTTGTTATCATTGTTGTTACTGTAGTTGTTGTTGTTGTCGCTATGGTTGTTGTTATCATTGTTGTTACTGTGGTTGTTGTTGTTGTCGCTATGGTTGTTGTTATCATTGTTACTGTAGTTGTTGTCGCTGTGTTTGTTGTCATCATTGTTGTTACTGTGGTTGTTGTTGTTGTCGCTGTGGTTGTTGTTATCATTGTTGTTACTGTGGTTGTTGTTGTTGTCGCTATGGTTGTTGTTATCATTGTTACTGTAGTTGTTGTCGCTGTGTTTGTTGTCATCATTGTTGTTACTGTGGTGGTTGTTGTTGTCGCTATGGTTGTTGTTATCATTGCTGTTACTGTAGTTGTTGTTGTTGTCGCTATGGTTGTTGTTATCATTGTTGTTACTGTGGTTGTTGTTGTTGTCGCTATGGTTGTTGTTATCATTGTTACTGTAGTTGTTGTCGCTGTGTTTGTTGTCATCATTGTTGTTACTGTGGTTGTTGTTGTTGTCGCTGTGGTTGTTGTTATCATTGTTGTTACTGTGGTTGTTGCTGTTGTTGTTGTCGCTGTGGTTGTTGTCATCATTGTTGTTACTGTGGTTGTTGTTGTTGTCGCTATGGTTGTTGTTATCATTGCTGTTACTGTGGTTGTTGTTGTTGTCGCTGTGTTTGTTGTCATCATTGTTGTTACTGTGGTTGTTGTTGTTGTTGTCGCTGTGGTTGTTGTTATCATTGTTGTTACTGTGGTTGTTGTTGTTGTCGCTATGGTTGTTGTTGTTGTTGTCGCTATGGTTGTTGTCATCATTGTTGTTACTGTAGTTGTTGTTGTTGTTGCTGTGGTTGTTGTTATCATTGTTGTTACTGTGGTTGTTGTTGTTGTTGCTGTGGTTGTTGTTATCATTGTTGCTGTAGTTGTTGTTGTTGTCGCTATGGTTGTTGTTATCATTGTTACTGTAGTTGTTGTTGTTGTCGCTATGGTTGTTGTTATCATTGTTACTGTAGTTGTTGTTGTTGTCGCTATGGTTGTTGTTATCATTGTTACTGTAGTTGTTGTTGTTGTCGCTATGGTTGTTGTTATCATTGTTGTTACTGTGGTTCTTGTTGTTGTCGCTATGGTTGTTGTTATCATTGTTGTTACTGTGGTTGTTGTTGTTGTCGCTATGGTTGTTGTTATCATTGTTGCTACTGTGGTTGTTGTTGTTGTCGCTATGGTTGTTGTTATCATTGTTACTGTAGTTGTTGTTGTTGTCGCTGTGGTTGTTGTTATCATTGTTGCTACTGTGGTTGTTGTTGTCGCTATGGTTGTTGTCATCATTGTTGCTACTGTTGTTGTTGTTGTCGCTATGGTTGTTGTTATCATTGTTGTTACTGTGGTTGTTGTTGTCGCTATGGTTGTTGTTATCATTGTTGTTACTGTGGTTGCTGTTGTTGTTGTCGCTATGGTTGTTGTTATCATTGTTGTTACTGTGGTTGTTGTTATCATTGTTGCTACTGTGGTTGTTGTTGTTGTTGCTGTGGTTGTTGTTATCATTGTTGTTACTGTGGTTGTTGTTATCATTGTTGTTACTGTGGTTGTTGTTGTTGTCGCTGTGGTTGTTGTTATCATTGTTGTTACTGTGGTTGTTGTTGTTGTCGCTATGGTTGTTGTTATCATTGCTGTTACTGTGGTTGTTGTTGTTGTCGCTGTGGTTGTTGTTATCATTGTTGTTACTGTGGTTGTTGTTGTTGTCGCTGTGGTTGTTGTTATCATTGTTGTTACTGTGGTTGTTGTTGTTGTCGCTATGGTTGTTGTTATCATTGTTGTTACTGTAGTTGTTGTTGTTGTCGCTATGGTTGTTGTTATCATTGTTGTTACTGTGGTTGTTGTTGTTGTCGCTGTGGTTGTTGTTATCATTGTTGTTACTGTGGTTGTTGTTGTTGTCGCTATGGTTGTTGTCATCATTGTTGTTACTGTGGTTGTTGTTGTTGTCGCTGTGGTTGTTGTTATCATTGTTGTTACTGTGGTTGTTGTTGTCGCTATGGTTGTTGTTATCATTGTTACTGTGGTTGTTGTTGTTGTCGCTGTGGTTGTTGTTATCATTGTTGTTACTGTGGTTGCTGTTGTTGTTGTCGCTGTGGTTGTTGTTATCATTGTTACTGTAGTTGTTGTTGTCGCTATGGTTGTTGTTATCATTGTTGTTACTGTGGTGGTTGTTGTCGCTATGGTTGTTGTTATCATTGTTGTTACTGTAGTTGTTGTTGTTGTCGCTATGGTTGTTGTTATCATTGTTGCTGTAGTTGTTGTTGTTGTCGCTATGGTTGTTGTTATCATTGTTACTGTAGTTGTTGTTGTTGTCGCTATGGTTGTTGTTATCATTGTTGCTGTGGTTGTTGTTGTTGTCGCTATGGTTGTTGTTATCATTGTTGCTGTAGTTGTTGTTGTTGTCGCTATGGTTGTTGTTATCATTGTTACTGTAGTTGTTGTCGCTATGGTTGTTGTCATCATTGTTGTTACTGTGGTTGTTGTTGTTGTCGCTATGGTTGTTGTTATCATTGTTGTTACTGTGGTTGTTGCTGTTGTTGTTGTCGCTGTGGTTGTTGTTGTTTTGTGATTGCTGTCGCTGTTGTTGCTGTGGTTGATGTTGTTGCTGTTATTGTTGTTGTTGTTGTTGGTGGTGGTGGTGGTGGTGGTGGTGTTGCTGATATTGTCGTTGTTGCTGTGGATGCTGTTGCTGCGGTTGTTGCTTCTATTATTGTTTGTTGTTGTGTTTTAACGTTGGTGAAGGTGGGCTGAGGAAGCGTTCATAATCCAACACGATTCCTTTCCTTAACAAAGTTAATTTCGCACAATATCCAGTCACCTGCTTTCGAACGATTAATATTTTATTCTTTACAAAGAAAAAAAAAAAGGATCGACAGACACCTCAAGCGGTTAAATATTCAAAGGAAACATTGCCATGGAAGCGGAAAATTCCAGAATTCAACACGTTATCTTCTCTTGATGAAGTTAGTTCAACGTTATATTCACCTTGATTGATTAACGAAGGTTCCGTCGTGGGGAGCAACAAAGTAACACCCCAACTGTTCCAACACAGGTCTTTTAAGCAATTAAGATATTCATTGGTGATTGAAATATTCATTATGTGAGTGAAATAGTCATGATTGACACATTAGCAGATGACCGAAATATTCGCAGGTGACTGAACTATTCATAACTCAAACAATTCAACACACTTTCATTGCCAGATGAAATTAATTGACCGGAAATTTTCCCCCGCTGCCTTTGAGCGATAATAATTTGTCAAAATAGAAAGAAAAAAAAAAGGAGGATTCGGCTGCTTTCAATGGAAGATATAGGGACAGGGTGGGGGGGGGGGGGGTGGAGAAGGGCAGGGGGCGGAGGGGGGTGGGGGAGGCGGCTTGTGATGATTCAGAAAGGAGGAGGGACAGGGGGAGGGGAGGGAGAGGGTGGGGGGAGGGAGAGGAACAATGCGAGAACTGCGACTTCAGTCTGAACGCCAACTGCCTGACAAAAAACAACAACAACAAAAACCCCCAAAAAAACAATAGCAAACCTTAATGCGTATTGATTGATGTCAGTTCGCTGTGTGTGTGTGTGTGTGTGTTGTGTATGAGTGTGTGCGTGCGTGTGTATGTGTGTGAGTGTGCGCATGTGAGTGTATGTGTGTGTGTGTGTTTGTGCGTGCGCGCGCGCGCGCATGTGAGTGTGGGTGTTCGTGTTTCTGTGTGTGCGTGTGCGTGCATGTGTGCGCGTGGCGCATGTGGGTGTGTGTGTGTTCCTGTTTCTGTGTGCGCGTGTGCGTGCATGTGTGCGCGCGCGTTAGTGTGTGTGTGTGTGTGTGTGTGAGAGAGAGAGTGAGTGTGTGTGTGTATATGTTTGTGTCTGTCTGTCTGTCTATCTGTCTGTATGTGTCTGTGTGTGTGTGTGTGTGCGTGCACGTGTTTGGGTATACGTATGACAGAGAATGGATTATGTTTATGATGCTGATGAGGTTCCTGTCGGTGCTGCTGCTGCTGCTGATGATGATGGTGGTCATCATTATTATCACCATCACCATCATCATCACCATCATCATCATCACCATCATCATCATCACCATCATCATCACCACCATCATCATCACCATCATCATCACCACCAACATCATCACCATCATCATCACCATCCCCATCATCATCATCTTCATCACCATCATCATCACCAACCTCATCATCATCACCATCACCACCATCACCATCACCACCATCATCATCATCACCATCATCATCATCATCATCATCATCACCACCATCATCATCATCATCATCACCACCATCACCACCATCATCACCATCACCACCATCATCACCACCACCATCATCAAAAAGCATGTAAACACAACATTGCAGCCTGCTGATGGACCTTCCAGTCTTTTTGCTGGACTGGTCGAATCAGGAACCAGTGAATATTAGTGGAGAAACAACAGACACCCTTTTCCTGTCAGTGGGAGAGAGTGGAGGGGAGGGGGTGGGGGGAGGGGAGGGGAGGATAGGAGAGAGGGAGGGCAGGCTAAGAAAGAAAGGGAAAGTAAGACAAATGATCGGTGTGACGAGATGGCCCACAGAGGCGTTTTTAACTCACTCAGTACGGCCAGTCCTCTCTTCTCCTCTACACGGACCCCTCGGATGTCCAGTGGGTGTCTGAATGACCGACCCAACCTTTAGCTTCCGTCGTCAGAATTGTGGTATTCCTTGTCAACATTCACCTCTTCAGTACAAGAGCCTTCCGCTGGCAATATTTTGATGGTGGTAATTGGGGTGAAACGCTGTTAACGTCGTCTCTTTCGCCGTTCGTATGGAGAGAGTTAAAGGTCATTTGCTACTGTTTCTGTTCGTTCGTTAAGGTGGTTCGGTTGGGTTGTCGTGCTTTGTTCGTTCGTTAGGGTGGTTCGGTTGGGTTGTCGTGGTTTGTTCGTTCGTTAGAGTGGTTCGGTTGGGTTGTCGTGGTTTGTTCGTTCGTTAGGGTGGTTCGGTTGGGTTGTCGTGCTTTGTTGGTTCGTTAGGGTGGTTCGGTTGGGTTGTCGTGCTTTGTTCGTTCGTTAGGGTGGTTCGGTTGGGTTGTCGTGCTTTGTTCGTTCGTTAGGGTGGTTCGGTTGGGTTGTCGTGGTTTGTTGTTTCGTCCTTTCTTTCTTTTGTTTCTTCTTCTTTATCAACACGTAGAGATCAGTCGTCGTGACACTTGAAGCTTGAGCAGGAATTAAGGAGTCACAGAGATAGAGACAGATACTGGTGGAGGTTATTTCAGGAGTAGGAACTTTGTGGTGGGTTGGGCGAAACCGGATAAATTGAGGGTGAAATTTGGAACAAGGTTATTTTACCAGAGGGATCCGGTAACCAAATTAACATCCATTTTACCACCCAGTCGCTGAAGCACTTTGACCGTAAACTTCAACCACTACTGACAGCCACGTGGGAGGAGAAGAAGATACCAGATGACTGGACAAAGGGTGTCATTGTTAAGATTGCAAAGAAGGGCACGCTGAGTTCCTGCAACGAATGGCGTGAAATCTGTCCGTTCCATGCAAAATCCTAACAAACACACAGCGAAGTTCAGGAGCAGTAGACAAGCAGCTAAGCAACGAGCAGAAGTAGGCTTTCGGAGAGGCACGGGACAAGCTGACCGAATATTTACCCTGCGTAACTAACATCGCTGAGCAGTGTTGCAGAGAAAAGCTCTTCATCAACTTTGTAGATTTTGAGAAGGCCTTTGACAGCACAAGGTAGACACAAGACAGGAAGGTCACATCACCCGGACAGCCCTTCACTGGACACCACAAGGTACAGACACAAGACAGGAAGGTCACACCACCCGGACAGCCCTTCACTGGACACCACAAGGTACAGACACAAGACAGGAAGGTCACATCACCTGGACAGCCCTTCACTGGACACCACAAGGTACAGACACAAGACAGGAAGGTCACATCACCAGGACAGCCCTTCACTGGACACCACGAGGTAGACACAAGACAGGAAGGTCACATCACCAGGACAGCCCTTCACTGGACACCACAAGGCAGACACAAGACAGGAAGGTCACATCACCCGGACAGCCCTTCACGGGACACCACAAGGTACAGACACAAGACAGGAAGGTCACATCACCCGGACAGCTCTTCACTGGACACCACAAGGCAGACACAAGACAGGTCACATCACCCGGACAGCCCTTCACGGGACACCACAAGGTACAGACACAAGACAGGAAGGTCACATCACCTGGACAGCCCTTCACTGGACACCACAAGGTAGACACATGACAGGTCACATCACCCGGACAGCCCTTCACGGGACACCACAAGGTACAGACACAAGACAGGAAGGTCACATCACCTGGACAGCCCTTCACTGGACACCACAAGGTACAGACACAAGACAGGAAGGTCACATCACCAGGACAGCCCTTCACTGGACACCACAAGGTACAGACACAAACAGGAAGGTCACATCACCAGGACAGCCCTTCACTGGACACCACAAGGTACAGACACAAGACAGGAAGGTCACATCACCCGGACAGCCCTTCACTGGACACCACAAGGTAGACACAAGACAGGAAGGTCACATCACCAGGACAGCCCTTCACTGGACACCACAAGGTACAGACACAAGACAGGAAGGTCACATCACCAGGACAGCCCTTCACTGGACACCACAAGGTACAGACACAAGACAGGAAGGTCACATCACCAGGACAGCCCTTCACTGGACACCACAAGGTACAGACACAAGACAGGAAGGTCACATCACCCAGACAGCCCTTCACGGGACACCACAAGGTACAGACACAAGACAGGAAGGTCACATCACCCGAACAGCCCTTCACGGGACATCACAAGGCGCAGACACAAGACAGGAAGGTCACATCACCAGGACAGCCCTTCACTGGACACCACAAGGCGCAGACACAAGACAGGAAGGTCACATCACCAGGACAGCCCTTCACTGGACACCACAAGGCAGACACAAGACAGCAAGGTCACATCACCAGGACAGCCCTTCACTGGACACCACAAGGTACAGACACAAGACAGGAAGGTCACATCACCAGGACAGCCCTTCACTGGACACCACAAGGCAGACACAAGACACCAGAGAGGAAGGCCAAAGAACACATGGCGCTGGACATGAACAGATGGGGGGGAGAACTGAAAAACTGAAAACCCTGAAGCATGCCTGAGGTACCGTTCAGAAAGTGGCCCCAAACAGACCCAAAGAGTGGCGGGTCTTCGTTACTGCCCTACATGCCAGCACAGTGGATGGTAAGTAAGTTACAACTCGGTACTGGATGCACAGAGAGAGAGAGAGAGAGAGGCGGGGGGGGGGGGGGGGGGAGAGAGAGAGAGAGAGAGAGAGAGAGAGAGAGAGACGCATGACCTTCACTGGGTAACTGTGACACCTCATTTCGAATGCAGAGCACGCGAACAGAATGCAGTTCGTCCCAAGACATCAACGGTAAACTCGTTCTCGCTGGCCAAACCAACCACTGTCCTTCAACGATGCTCTGCTAAGTTTGGGGGAATTGGGGGCCGAAAAATGACCTTTACGATCACCACTTCGCTATACTCAATTATTCTCGATAAGGACACAGAGAGACAGAGGGGGTGGGGTGGGGGGATATTTCATTCATGTAGTGTGAGAGAGAGAGAGAGAGATTACATTCATGTACAGGACATTGCCCCTCATGAAGGGGGTACATACACATGATAATATAAGAAAAACAACAAGAAATAAGCGGTCGCATCATCAAGAACAAAATTCAGTATTCCAAGAGAGAGAGAAAGAGACAGACAAACAGACAGACAGACATACGGACGGACAGACAGAGACAGAGACAGACGGAGGGAGCTTTGTGTGTTGCAAGCAAACTAACATCAACTTTACCACCCAGTACTGAATACAAACTAAAGAAAAAGAGGTAGACAGACAGACACCATAGGAAGACATCCATGCAGACAGACAGGCAGACAGACAGGCAGACAGACAGGCAGGGAAGTAAGCAGAGAGAAATAGTGACAAAAAAGAGAGAGATGGGGGGGGGGGGGGGAACCCCAGAAGACAAAGAAAGACAGTGACAGACAGAAAACACAGACATACAGATGAGTACAGACAAAGACAACACACACACACACACACACAGAGACAGAGATCTCGTGATCAACGTAAACTCGTTTTCAACTGGCAAAGACACTATTCTCAAATATTCTCGAGGAGAGCGAGAGAAAGAGAGACAGCGAGAGACGAGAGAGAGAAAAAGAGAGAGAAGCACAGTGTGTATGTGGCTGTCTGTTTCTATGGGCTTGTGACTCTCTCTCTCTCTCTCTCCCCCTCTGTGTCTGTGTGTGTCGGTGTGTATCTCTCTCTCTCTGTGTGTGTGTGTGTGTGTGTGTGTGTGTGTGCAAATGAGAGAAGGAGTGTATATCATATGCACAAGCTATCGTGCATAAGTAGGTGACATGTAAGCAGGCACGTTCGAAAGCACGCACGCACACACACACACACACACACACACACACACACACACACATTGCTTTTCGTCTGTTTTCTTTTCTCTCTCTCTCTCTCTGTGTGTGTGTGTGTGTGTGTGTGTGTGTGTGTGTGTGTGTGTGTGTGTGTGTGTGTGCAAATGAGAGAAGGAGTGTATATCATATGCACAAGCTATCGTGCATAAGTAGGTGACATGTAAGCAGGCACGTTCGAACGCACGCACGCACGCACACACACACACACACACACACACACACACACACACGTTGCTTTTCGTCTGTTTTCTTTTTTCTCTCTTCTTCTCTTTTTTTTATTTTTTATTTTATTTTCTATTTTATTTTATTTTATTTTTCATCGATGGCTTGATGTGAAGAAGCAATTATTGCTTGTTCAATTTACCACTGTGAAATAAAATCTTGACTTGTGCACACGCACTCACTCGTTCGCACGCACACACACACACACACACACACACACACACACACACACACACACACACACACACACACACACACAATGTACGTCCGTGCAGAATACAATACTTCGATCGTAACCTTCAAACTCCTAAAACAGGCATCGAACAAAGACAATGGGCGTTCACGATGCGAAGAGGAGTATCAACAGTTTGAAAACAAAGCCGATTGGGATTTGGGTGTGGCCAGTCCACTGTTATCCAGTTCACTCACAATAATTGTTGTTTGGAACTCCTTCATTCCAACCTCAACCCATATCGATGGACTTTTTTTTTTCGATTTCTGTACACCTCTGCCGACCGAAACGTCTTTGTTTTCAATTTTTAACACGATTCTGGAGTCCTGTAATTGTGTCCATTATTTGTTCATTCAACAGCGATGCAAAAACAAAACCTTCGTCCATTTTTCCATTGATTTGGTTTTCTTCCTTTTGTTTCCCTAGCCTTCTCTTTCATTGTTGTGACAAAATCTATTATGTATACGGCGTCATTGAAAGTTACGAATGAACTTATGTACGAGGACAGTAAAAGAGAATGTTTTGCAGTTTGGTTTTTGTTTTGTTTTTTTGGAAATGGAATGTTTGATCAACAGTGATAATGACCAATGCCGAGATATAACACGTTTCTTTAGGGGTGGGGGGAGGTGGGGGATAGGGGAGCGAGTAAGCCGGTCTTTTTTTTATTTCCATTTCTTTTCTTCTTTTTTTTCTTTTTTTTTCTTCTTTTTTTTTTTCTCAAGGCCTGACTAAGCGCGTTGGGTTACGCTGCTGGTCAGGCATCTGTTTGGCAGATGTCGTGTAGCGTATATGGATTTGTCCGAACGCAGTGACGCCTCCTTGAGCTACTGAAACTGAAACGGATACATGACGCTGATGCACAGAGTACCTGAAGACTGCGTGACCCAACATAGACGTTGTAAATAATATATTGGTGGACCAGAGTGCATCTGTGTGTGTGTGTGTGTGTGTGTGTGTGTGTGTGTGTGAAAAACCCGTCATATTTTACATTAACTTCAAAAGTGTATAATAATGGACACACACACACACACACACACACACACACACACACACACACAGAGAAACAGAAACCAAGCCAGCAAATTATTCAAACGCAAACGCAAACCATTTATATATCTGCTGATAAGAGAGAGAGAGAGAGAGAGAGAGAGAGAGAGAGAGAGAGAGAGAGAGAGAGAGAAAGGCATTATTTTCATCCACAGAGCAACACCAAGTTTGATCAATCCGTGTTTCTGCTGGATGTTGAAACCCTGTGTTGCTCCGTGGATGGTAATAATGGTTAAATAGTCCAGTTGGTTCGCTGTTATAGTTGTTAGTTTTTCATTAGAAATATGTTATATTATTGTTATGTTTTTTTTGTTTATTATTTTTTAACAAAACTAAAATCAATAATTTTCACACACACACACACACACACACACACACACACACACACACACACACACGAACACTTTCACTTACTCGTATGCGTACACAGTAATTCCCCGCCCCCTCCCCCTCCTCCCACTCGATTTTTTTTTCCTTCCCTCGTCTGATATCACTTACAGTGAAAAGACGTTAAACTAAAGAACGAACGAACGAACGAACGTAATAATGGTGCTCCTTCTTTCTCTCTTTCTTTCCCTTGTTGCTGAAAATCGGTCACGACTTCATGCTACAATTTCTCTTTTGCTGTGTGTTTTACATCAACTAATAGTATCTCTTTAACTTTGTTTCTTTGTTATCTCTTATACTGTGTGTTTTCGATCAACAAACAGCATCTTTTTACCTTTGTTTCTTTGTTATCTCTTTTACTGTGCGTTTTAAATCAACAAATAGCATCTGTTTACCTTTGTTTCTTTGTTATTGTGACTATTGGTGAGATGCTCTCACAACAAGGACGAGAAGAGATTTGTGAAGAGGAAATTTTTTAAACATTTCGTCTGGCAAAGATCAAACAAATCAAGCAGGTAGACAAGTAATAATAATAATAATAATAAGAAGAAGAAGAATGGTATTTATATAGCGCCGAATCTTGTGCAGAGACAAATCAAAACGCTTTCGCACCAGTCATTCACACGCATGCATAACTCTAAAACTGGAGAAACTGAAGACAAGGAAGAGGCAGGGAAGGGAGGCTATTTTGGGAAGAGGTGGGTTTTAAGGCCAGACTTGAAAAGAGCTGAGTGTGGAGACTTGACGAAGCGAAAGAGGAAGTTCATTCCAAATGCAAGGTCCAGAGACAGAGAAAGAACGGCGGCCAACAGTCGAGGGTTTGAATCTGGGTAAAGCAACAGATCAAGACAAGAGACAAAGAAAAGGGAAGTAAACAAAACAAAAATAACTACATAGAAAAGACCACACTGGTGATATGACTAGACGTGGCTGAACATTTTGCCCTGTATCCGCATTGATTATTGTTTTTGTTGGGGGTTTTTCTTATCAGTTGTGATCCATAGTGATGACGGGCGCAATAGCCGAATAGTTAAAGCGTTGGACTTTCAATCTGAGGGTCCCGGTCCCGGGTTCGAATCACGGTGACGGCGCCTGGTGGGTAAAGGGTGGAGATTTTTACGATCTCCCAGGTCAACATATGTGCAGACCTGCTAGTTCCTGAACCCCCTTCGTGTGTATATGCAAGCAGAAGATCAAATACGCACGTTAAAGATCCTGTAATCCATGTCAGCGTTCGGTGGGTTATGGAAACAAGAACATACCCAGCATGCACACCCCCGAAAACGGCGTATGGCTGCCTACATGGCGGGGTAAAAACGGTCATACGCGTAAAAGCCCACACGTGTGCATACGAGTGAACGCAGAAGGAGAAGGTCCATAGTGATGAAGATATCAAAACTACGTTCAAAAGTACGCGCTTATGCACCATTTCCCTGCTCTTTCCTCTGTCTCTCTTTGACTTTCTTTGTTGATGAAGGATCGCTTCACTGATGAAGACAGTGGACCATGAATAATATATAACCAGGCGCACACTCTTATACACAAATCACCCCCCCCACACACACACACACACACACCCCACCCCGCCCCCCCGCCCCCGGCTCTCTCTCTCTCTCTGTCTATTATCTAGCGTGTATTATATATTATTATTTTTTGGTGTATAAATTAATGCCAATCAGAAGCAGGTATGTTTTCATGAGGTGTATTGTGTAGGACTTCGGTGAGGGTATATTGCATAAAAGAAAGCAAGCTATATCTCTATATATAGCTGAACGTATGTCTTTTTACAATGAACGATGCGCGGTCTATGAGGAACTCTTGACACCCCTTCACAAGGGGCAAGGGACAATGGCCAATAAATGAACAAACCATTCATCCATCCGTCGTGGCCGATGACAGACTGTCAGCCCCGTGTCTCGGTCTCCATTGTTATTGAACTCTACACCGTCCTCATAACTTCCCTTCCACCTTCTCTCTCTCTCTCTCTCTCCCTCTCATTCTCTCTCTCTCTCTCTCATTCAAAAAGTTTCGATTTAGAATTCGACTTCTCTCTCTCTCATCTCTCTCTCTCTCTCATTCTCTCCCTCTCTCTCATTCTCTCCCTCTCTCTCTCTCTTGACAGCGGAGGGGGGGGACGAGGGGGGCTTGGGAGGGTCTGTGTGTTTCTTTTGTTTTTTTTGGAGGGCGGGGGGGTTGGGGGGGGGGGGTGATCTTTTTCCTTCATAATATGATGTTTGTATCAAGGTTATGTAGATGTGCATGTTTAAATGTGTATGTGAATGTCATGTCTTTATTTCTTCATCTCTTTGCTACTTTGTGGATGTTTGGATTCATTTTCATTTTCCATTTGCCCTGAGGGCTGGATGAAAAATAGCACATGTATGCTTATTCCACTTCCCTCAATAAATAAACGTCGTTCGTTCTCTGTCCCTCTCACTCTTTCTCTCTGTCTCTCTTATACACATACACTCCCTCTCTCTCCCTCACTCTCTCTCTCTCTCTCTTACACACACACACACACACACACACTCTCTCTCCTTCTCTCTCTGCCCCCCTCTCTCTCCCTCTCTCCCTCTTCCCCCCCCCCCTCTCTCTCTCTGTATGTCTAAACAAGTCTATCTCTTCTTAATGACACGTGGTTACACTGTCCGTCTATTTGTCTTTTTATTCTGTGTGTGTGTGTGTGTGTGTGTGTGTGTGTGTGTGTGTGTGTGTGTGTGTGTCTAAACTAGACTGTCTCTTGTTGCTGACTCATGGATACACTCCCCTCTGTTCTGTCCGTCCGTCTGTCTCTTTGTCTTTTTCTTCTTCTTCTCTCTCTCTCTCTCTCTGCCCCTGTCCCTGTGTTTGTCCCTTTTGCTCCTTTCTCCCTCACCCATCTCTGTCTTTCTCTTTGACCACTGTCAGCTTCTCATGCTGATCCAAATTTTTGGGGGCGTTGTTCTTAGGAATGGAGTCCCCCAACCTTACTGTCACGGGAAGAAAGGCCTAAACAAGAAACCGTTCATACTTCAGGCCAGATTTCTGTCTGTCCCCCTAAGTCTGTCGTTCTCTCGCTGTCTGTCCACACGTCTCTTTTTTTTTTTTTGCTTTGTAAAAGACCTCATCCCCGATGAAGATATTGGACCATAAATCAAACGCACACACTCATACGAAAATTACACTCCCTCCCTCTCTCTCTCTCTCTCTCTCTCTCTCTCTCTCTTTCTCTCTCTCTCTCTCCCTTTCTCTGTCTGGTCTCATCCTGTCAGTCGGTCTACCGGCCTCTGTCTGTCTGTCTCTCCCTCCCTCCTTCCCTCTGTGTGTGTGTGTGTAGGGGGGGGGGGTCTTTGTCTGTCTCTCTGTCTCCCTTCCCCCCCCTCTCTCTCTCCCCTCTCTCTTTTTCACTTGTTGGAAGACAAGACAAGTCTGTCAACCTCCTATTTCAGTCTTTCACTGATATTGGATCCAACGCCATCCTGGGCGGGCCGCCGTTCATTTTAAATTAATGCCGGATGCTGCCAGACGAAGTGGAGACGTCCCCACACCTCTCCTGCTGACCCCTGTCTCCGACCTCCCCCCCCCCCACCCCACCCCCCGCCCCCGCCTCCACCTCCCACCACCACCCCACCCACCCCTCTTCCGTCACACATTCTGTCCAGTGTTGGCGAGGTGGCTCTGACGCCACAGTCTGAACACTTTTATTCCTGCATCACAGATACGACTCAGGGAGGGGAAAATGTCTCTCAACAGTCTCTGGGAAATTGATTTGATAATGAAACCTATCTTGGCAGCCATTATATAAATACCTCTGCTGCCTTCGCACTCATACAAATAGATACCCCAAAAAATGTGGATAACGCAGCTGTGTGTGAAAGCTGAGAATTCCGAGTCAATCTCATTTGTCTGACTATTTTTTACCCTACTGTACAAGGCATAAAAAAGAAATTAAAAGACAAAACTAATGTTGCCCCAGTTCATGATGCTCACGTGGTAATGATAATACATACCGTCATGTGAGCCATTTGTGTCGACCAGCCTTTAGTCCTTTAAAATTCCAGGTTTTATTATTCGTTTATTTCCCCATTAACCTTTTTTTTTTTTACAGCAGATGTGGTGTAGCGTATGTGGATCAGTCCGAACGCTTTGACACCTTCTTGAAAGTGAAACTGAACTGAAACCGTGTCTGTCAAATCAGTGTCGTTTATTCTATTGTGTTTTGTTACAGAATGCCCTTTTACCTCAATTCTGAACTGACAACAACAAATAATGGACTGAAAAATGATACCAAAGAAACACTATCAATAACCTCTGCCCCATGTGCGTGTGTCCTATTAGTCCTCAGACACGTCCTGGATCTGCCAAAGGCTTCCAGCTTTACAGACAGTAAATCCCCTCTTTGTTTTCCACAGTGGGTTGACTGGACAGAAATGAAAAAAAAAAAAAAAAAACCAACCCAGTAACCTCTGCACCATGTACGTGTGTCTTATTTTTCCTCCAACACGTCCCTGCATCTGCCAAAGGCTTCCAGCTCTGCAGACAGTATATCTCCTGTTTGTTCACTACCGCAGGTTGACTGGAATCGATGATGGTGGGGATTCTGAGGCATGTAGCCTACGTATGTAAGACTCTCTTTTGTCCCCCCCCCCCCCCCCCCCCACACACACACACACGCCCTCTCAAGTCTGTCAGAGTCTACACCCCTCACAAACCATGGTACCAAAGAAAGCAGAAAACCTTACACTGGTCCAGTCCAGTCTAAACTCAGCTTCAGCCTGGACAAATCCAGTGGCTGGATCTGCCAATCTTCCAGGATCTGCCAGTCTTCCAGGATCTGCCAGTCTTCCAGGATCTCCCAATCTTCCAGGATCTGCCAATCTTCCAGGATCTGCCAATCTTCCAGTATCTCCCAATCTTCCAGGATCTGCCAGTCTTCCAGGATCTCCCAATCTTCCAGGATCTGCCAATCTTCCAGGATGGATTTCTTCTACAGAATTTTGCCAGAGGACAACACTCTCGTTGCCATGGGTTCTTCTTCAGTGCGCCAAGTGCGTGCTGCACACGGGGCCTCGGTTTATCGTTTCATCCGAATGACTAGACGCTCAGTTTGATTTTTCCCGTCAGACATGGGAGAAAGGGCGAGAGCGGGATTCGAACCCACACCCTCACGAACTCTCTATATTGGCAGCTGAGCGTCTTTACCATTCTGCCACCTTCGCCCCCTAGAGGGACACTATACTACAGGGAAGCTGATGATGTTGCTTCCAAAAGTGAAGCAATTCTGACCGGCACAGATGTCGCTGACGAAGACGCGTGGAGTCAGCATGGAACGGAAAGTAAGTGGTATCACCACCAGCCGCCGTGGCAAAGTGGTTAGCATCGCTGAATGACAACTAAGAGAGGACGTGCGTTCGAACCCTATCAGAAACTTTGTTGTTGTTTTTTTTGTTTCTCAGCTCCCCCCCGAAGCTGAGTGTGCTGTGAGGTCAAATGGGGAAGACTGGGGCTGCAAAGTCCAGCTTCATCCATTTCACGGGTTCGTCTTTTGGAAGTGTTGCTCATATCTCTTAAGTGTCTGTATCTTTCGGGCCTGGTTGACTGACGGCGACATATGGAGTGATGGCCTAGAGGTAACGCGTCCGCCTAGGAAGCGAGAGAATCTGAGGGCACTGGTTCGAATCACGGCTCAGCTGCCGATATTTTCTCCCCCTCCATTAGACCTTGAGTGGTGGTCTGGACGCTAGTCATTCGGATGAGACGATAAACCGAGTTCCCGTGTGCAGCATGCACTTAGCGCACGTAAAAGAACCCACGGCAACAAAAGGGTTGTTCCTGGCAAAATTCTGTAGAAAAATCCACTTCGACAGGAAAAACAAATAAAACTGCACGCAGGAAAAAATACAAAAAAAATGGGTGGCGCTGTAGTGTAGCGACGCGCTCTCCCTGGGGAGAGCAGCCCGAATTTCACACAGAGAAATCTGTTGTGATAAAAAGGAATACAAATACAAATACAAATACAAATATGATATGAGAGTTCCGCCTTGTCAAGTCGGCCCAAACCCAAACGGACCACGACTGGAGCATGGTAAACATCCCCTACTATCTTCTTCTTCTTCTTCTGCGTTCACTCGTATGCACAGGAGTGGGCTTTTACGTGTATAACCGTTTTTACCCCGCCATGTAGGCAGCCATACTCCGTTTTCGGGGGTGTGCATGCTGGGTATGTTCTTGTTTCCATAACCCACCGAACGCTGACATGGATTACAGGATCTTTAACGTGCGTATTTGATCTTCTGCTTGCGTATACACACGAAGGGGGTTCAGGAACTAGCATGTCTGCACATAGGTTGACCTGGGAGATCGTAAAAATCTCCACCCTTTACCCACCAGGCGCCGTCACCGTGATTCGAACCCGGGACCCTCAGATTGACAGTCCAACGCTTTGCTTTAACCACTCAGCTATTGCGCCCGTCATCCCCTACTATCATTATTCGTCAAATCTTGGAAAGTAAAATGTCCCAAATTCTGGGATGCCAAAAGGGAATTATCACCACAAAAAGTGGACAGAGATGGGGGGCCTGGTTGGGAAAGCGAGAGGGACGAGGTAGGAGTGAGGGAAGATGGACAGAACGAACTGGTTTCTTTGACGGGCGCAATAGCCGAGTGGTTAAAGCGTTGGACTGTCAATCTGAGGGTCCCGGGTTCGAATCACGGTGACGGCGCCTGGTGGGTAAAGGGTGGAGGTTTTTACGATCTCCCAGGTCAACATATGTGCTAGACCTGCTAGTGCCTGAACCCCCTTCGTGTGTATATTGCAAGCAGAAGATCAAATACGCACGTTAAAGATCCTGTAATCCATGTCAGCGTTCGGTGGGTTATGGAAACAAGAACATACCCAGCATGAACACCCCCGAAAACGGAGTATGGCTGCCTACATGGCGGGGTAAAAACGGTCATACACGTAAAAGCCCACTCGTGTGCATACGAGTGAACGCAGAAGAAGAAGAAGAACTGGTTTCTTTGAATCACCCTACATGTTTTTAGCGTCCAGCCATCAGGACAAAGACACCATGAAATAACAAGAGAGGCAAGGCCTTCAAGACTCACTTGTGGCAAATGAAGTCCCCTAGCGTTAATTACAGAGTAATTTCCCTTTTTTTACTATCTGCACCAAAACGTTTGCAAAATAAATAAAACTTCCATGCTTAGCAAAAGAAGTTCCTGTTTGAACAAAAAATGATAATGACGACTGCTCTTGTTGTGTCAGAATATCAGATCAAAGTGCCAAGTTTAGAGAGTACAAAAAATATAAATATGACAGTAAATGCAGTTTGCACATAATTAAATTTTTTTTTTTTTTTTTTTTTTTTTTTTTTTTGTTCCCATCCCAGAGGTGCAATATTGTTTTAAACAAGATGACTGGAAAGAACTGAATTTTTCCTATTTTTATGCCTAATTTCGTGTCAACTGACAAGTGTTTGCAGAGAAAATGTCAATGTTAAAGTTTACCACGGACACACACACACACACACACACACACACACAACCGAACACCGGTTAAAACATAGACTCACTTTGTTTACATAAGTGAGTCAAAAATCAATCCCAAAAATGACATATAACAGAAACATAGAACACACACACACACACACAGATTAACATACTAACACACACACACACACATACATACATACATACACACACACACACACACACAGTAACACACACACACACACACACACGCGCGCGCGCGCGCGCGCGCAAACACACACACACACACACACACACTATGCATGCACGTTTTATACAGCAGAGGAGAGACAGACAGACAGACAAACAGAAGAAACAGAGAGAGAGAGAGAGAGAGAGAGAACAGTTTCAGTTTCAACACAGAGAGAGAGATGGAGAAAGAAAGAGACAGAGACAGATAACGAAAGTGACAAACTGAAGACGACAGGCAACAGATTTTGTACACTGACAAATCGTACGCACACAAAAACAACTTTACCTCCACAACGGAAGCAGCGAATCGCATCGCACTTGACGACTACAAATAAACGGCACAGAAGCCCACCGCCTCACATCAAACACCAGTGCAGACCTATAATTGTCAACGCCTGCAAATAGCAACTTGACGCCAGATAGCGTATCGTGAAAATAAAAATCTGCCATATCTTGTTTGATCTTTTTTTTTTTTTTTTCTGACAGCCACGCTAAAACGGGTACAGCCTTGGGTGCAAACGTACGGCGCATCATATGAATTCGTTTTTACTGATGATGATCATAATATCGGACATTGGTACAGTACGTTTCTCCAGCAATACTGCTCTCAAAGCGCTTTATATTTCGTTCCCTACTCGCCCTCAAGCTGCATGTTTTGGTGCATATCTGTTATGCATGTGTGGGTGTATGCGTGAATGTGTGTCTTCATGTTTTACATTTATTTGCTTATTTATCATCATTGTTGTCTTATTTATTTATTTATTTATTATTATTATTATTATTACTACTACTACTACTACTGCTACCTTTTCTTTCATATTATAATTATTATTTATTTATTTATCTATTTATGTATTTATTTACTTATTTATGTACGCTTATCTATTATTTATTCACCTTTTTTTCTTTTTTTTCTCAAGGCCTGACTAAGCGCGTTGGGCTACGCCGCTGGTCAGGCATCTGCTTGGCAGTTGTGGGGTGTAGCGTATATGGATTTGTCCGAACGCAGTGACGCCTCCTTGAGCTACTGAAACTGAAACTGAAACTCCCCACTCCCTGCCTCCCCTATCAATGCCCCCCCCTCCCCCTCCCCACCCCCCACCCGCACCCCTACACACGGAAGCACCTGCCAGAATACACTCACGCAACTGAACATTGGAAACTACCCACCAACCCACCCATGACAACCTCCAGAAAAGACATCCCTGCAACACGCACTCAAGCACGTACATACACACTCAGGCACGTACATACACACTCATGCACGTACACACGCACGTACACACACACTCAGGCACGTACATACACACTCAGGCACGTACACACACACTCAGGCACGTACACACGCACTCAGGCACGTACATACACACTCAGGCACGTACACACGCACGTACATACACACTCAGGCACGTACACACGCACTCAGGCACGTACACACGCACTCAGGCACGTACACACGCACTCAGGCACGTACACACGCACTCACGCACTCAGGCACGTACACACGCACTCAGGCACGTACATACACACTCAGGCACGTACATACACACTCAGGCACGTACACACGCACTCAGGCATGTACGCACACACGCACTCAGGCACGTACATACACACTCAGGCACGTACGCACACACGCACTCAGGCACGTACACACGCACTCAGGCACGTACATACACACTCAGGCACGTACACACACACTCAGGCACGTACATACACACTCAGGCACGTACACACGCACTCAGGCACGTACACACACACTCAGGCACGTACACACACACTCAGGCACGTACATACACACTCAGGCACGTACACGCACACTCAGACACGTACACACACACTCAGGCACGTACATACACACTCAGGCACGTACACACGCACTCAGGCACGTACATACACACTCAGGCCCGTACATACACACTCAGGCACGTACACACACACGCACTCGGGCACGTACACACACACACTCAGGCACGTACACACGCACTCAGGCACGTACATACACACTCAGGCACGTACATACACACTCAGTCAGGCACGTACACACACACTCAGGCACCTACACACGCACGAATGCACGGATACTCGCTAGTACCCCACCACACACACATGGAAAACGGCTTCTCCACAATAAAGCATGCATTTAAACCAGATCATACCAAGACCAGCCCTTAAAAAAAACACTATCGTTGGAAAAGATGTGTTTTCAGAGCAGCAGGCAGAATGTGGCCAGTTTTCTGGCAGTGTGTTCCACAGTGACGGGGCCTGGAAAGAGAGAAAGATCTCTGACCCTGTTGCTTCTTCTTTACGGGCAGAACGAAGGTGACGAGTTGGAAGGTACACCTCAAGGAGGTCAGAGAGGTACACACGTGAAAGCAGAGACCTTGTATTCAATTCTTTTTTAAGCTGGTAGCCAGTGAAGAAATCACATTTTTCTCCGATTCTTTCTCGCCTGAAATGCTGTGAATAGGAGGATATACAACCAGACAGGCATATACGTAGTGAGATGACAATACCATACTTTACATAACATTAAGGAAATAGAGAGAGAGAGAGAGAGAGAGAGAGAGAGAGAGAGAGAGAGAGAGAGAGAGAGAGAGGAAACATACACGCAGACAGACAGTCAGGCAGGCAGACACATTATCAAGGCAAAAGTGAACTGTGGAATACATTTTCAGACTAATGTACACGTCTATGAACGAACAGGTGTTTCTAAAAAGCAAAAAAAAAAAAGGGCGGCGTTAACATTAGCCTTGCACTATACACTGGCAACAGTCGAACTGTCCATGCAATGCATCAACACGAGTGCACTTTGCGCGCTCAAGCGAGACCGACGACTTTACTGTCAGCAAACAAAACACAGATTGTGGAACAAATGTTCTGATGTTTTCTGACTGCAGCTGTTGGGATAGGAATCGTGTGAATGGTTTGGATTTCACATTTACAGAACTCTCGCATGTCTTGATTCTATCGATGTAAAAGGCTTCGGAATGATTTTTTTTTTAACACTGCTGTCGGCGAGTTCCAAGGGTACAATGGCTCTCTGTCTCTCTCAATCTCTCTGTGTGTCTGTGTCTGTCTGTCTGTCTGTCTGTCTGTCTCTCTCTCTCTCTCTCTCTCTGTCTCCCCTTACTCTCTCCCTCTCTCCCCCCCCCCCTCTCTCTCTCTCCCTCCTCTCTCCCTCTCCCGTGCGTGTGTGCGTGTGTGTGTTACTCGCTTCCGTTCCGTACAGATGTGAGCGATGTTGTGTCTCTCAGTATTAAGTATAACTACATTTATATGCGTACATGTTTGTGTGTCTCTTAGAACAACGGCAGATGTGTAAGTCGGCCAAAGTGCTAATATCTTCACCGTTGGAAAATAAAGATTCATTCATTCATTCATTCATTCATTCTCTCTCTCTCTCTCCCAACCCTCTCCCTCTCTCGAACGACTCTTCCCTGTGTACTTTCTTTTGATGTTAATTCAAAATTACTGATCTAGTTTTTTTCAATGGGGAAACGTTTGTTGGTAACGCTGTCAAATTCTGAGCAAGATTTTTGTTGTTTGGTTTGGCTTATGCAGGGAAAAGTGTTGAAACACGACTTCAGAATTCAATGCTTATAATTTGATTTTTTTTTTTTTCAGGCGATTTTGGGGGAATAATGTGATAAATAAAATAACCATGAAGGTAAGAAGACAGCTGCTGCTGCCGAATATAGTTTCAGTTTCAGTTTCAGTAGCTCAAGGAGGCGTCACTGCGTTCGAACAAATCCATATACGCTACACCACATCTGCCAAGCAGATGCCTGACCAGCAGCGTAACCCAACGCGCTTAATCAGGCCTTGAGAGAAAAAAAGTAAATAAATGCTGAATATAAAAAAAAGGGAAATTAGCACCCACTGTTGCTGCTGCTGCTGATGATGATGATGACGATGACGATGATGAAGATGAAAGAAAGAAAGTCACCAGCATGTATTTCTAGCTGCATTTACTGTTAAGGCAGGAGAAGAAAAAAACAGTCACCACCACCCCACAAAACCATTACTGTTATCACTGTCACCACCATCACCGCCAACATCACCACCACTGTTACAACTACTGCTATTGCATTAGATCATCGTAGTAAAATTGTGCATGGAATATTTCTCTCAGAATGGAAAAACCGCTTTTCCTCCGAACCAATCGGTGTCGCACGAACAGCCCGAAGCTGAACACAAACCAACCAGATTTTTTTTTTCTTGTTCTCATGGAGACGGGTGCAGGGGTTGGAAGGGAGGGAGGGAGGGAGGGAGAGAGAGGGAGGGATAGATGCTGTTTAATGCAGCAGACATGTCCCTCCATACCCACACCATTCTCACTCCCCCCCCCCCCTCTCCGGCATTGCGCAACAGACATGCAGCATACTGATCAGCTGGAATAAAGACAGCTCGAGTGTCCCCCCTCACTCCCTATACCACCCCCTTCACCCCCCCCCCCCAAACACACAACCCCTTTCCCCTCCTCCACCCCCCCCCTCTCACCCCCGTCACCCCTCCCCCCAAACACACAACCCCTTTCCCCTCCTCCACCCCCCCCCCCTCTCACCCCCGTCACCCCTCCCCCCAAACACACAACCCCTTTCCCCCCCTCCACCCCCCCCCTCTCACCCCCTTCACCCCTCCCCCCAAACACACAACCCCTTTCCCCTCCTCCACCACTCACCCCCGCCTGTCCTCTCTTCGATCAGTCTAAGTGGTGATGCATCTCGTTTGTGTGTGTGTGTGTGTGTGTGTGTGTGGTGTGTGTTTTCATTATGCATACATTTCAAATGCACTGATGTAATTTGCATGAGAAATCCATAAATGCGCTTTACATGTACAATACATTTATGTGCCTTTTCTACCAGTACATTTCCGTTTTCCTTATGAATATATATATATATATATATATATATATATATATATATATATATATACATTATGGATGCATTACATCATGGATATACTCACTAGTTTTGCATTTGTAAACACATTAATCGGCAGTCTAATGGTTTCACTGATGTCTTGGGGGAAAATGATTTATACCATCCTATCATATTTTGCAATTAAATACATACTGATGCATGTTGTTGTTGTTTTTTTAGGCTTGTGTCATTGTGAATGATTTATTGTAAATGAAACGAAATGAAAGCACAGTAAACACAAAAACTATTAAAAAAAAAACAAAAAAAAAACGTAATGACCAAAACGTCACTGTTGACTTTGTTCTAATTTGATGAAATGTGTAGGTGTGGCTCAACTAACAAATCAAAGTAAAATAAGATAAAAAGAAATAAAAACAAAATAGGATATAAACAAGAGGCAAAGCCTTCAAAGACTCACTTGTGCTTCGCGCTTTATCCACTACAGGAATCATGAGAAGAAAAAAAAAATTGAATCGTTGAAAAGTGCTCTGTATTAAATATGATATATGAAAAAAGCTTGGGAGAAAAAAAAGGGCATGAGAGCGGGAACGAACCATGCACGTTCAGTTCCTAAGCAAGCAGACAAATTCCCACCACTGCAGGGCATCTGACGTCATTTGACTAAATTTAATCTCTATGGCAATGTTGACGTTTTCTTCTTCATGCGATAAAATAGATGTGATTGCAGTGGACGTAATAACGCCGTTTAAATCATTTTTTTTGTGTGTGTTTTATCATATCTCGATTATTATGGTAAAGGAGACGTTGCCATCGCTTCAAGCAGATCGCAACACATCGTAGATCTCTAGATCTGCACTGACGTCTTATTTATTTATTAATTTATTATTATTTTATTATTATTATTATTATTATTATGACTACTACTACCTTTTTTATATCATAATAATTATTAATTTATTTATTTATTTACTTATTTATGTACGTTTATATATTATTTAATCACCTTTTTTTTCTTTTTTCAATTTTTTTCAATGCCTGACTAAGCGCGTTGGGTTACGCTGCTGGTCAAGCATCTGCTTGGCAGATGTGGTGTAGCGTATATGGATTTGTCCGAAAGCAGTGATGCCTCCTTGAGCTACTGAAACTGAAACTGAAACTGACGAACCAGTCTACAACAGCTGAAAGAAACGATCGATTCAATTTTTCTATGTTCATTCCAGTTAATTCAGTGTCCATTTTAGAATATTTATAATTATGCAGTGAACACGTCGATGGTGTAGTTAGTATTAATGCATGCGTTCTGTCCAGAGTTTGTATTTCTTTCCTTTCAATTGTGAACGAGAAAAACGTGGTCTTGTCTTCAAACACAATCTACCTTCCAGTTATTCAGTGGAAGCGGGTTTTAGAATTTTCGGATTTCGGAACGAATCTCAACGAAATAAACCGTTAATTAATAGGAAACACGGCTTAATTCGGGAGACTTACAACTTGTTACTGGTATGACTGTGAAGATTTTTTTTTTCCACATTATGTTTAAGCCAAATTTGGTATTCGCAGACAAAGTAGGTATATTTTCAGGAGAAAATGGCAATGTTAAAGTTTACCACACACACACACACACACACACACACACACACGCACGCACACACACACACACACACACACACACACACACACACACACACACACACACACAACCAAACACCGGGTTATAACATGGACTCACTTTGTTCACACAAGTGAGAAAAAAAAACCAAAAAAAAACCGGGAGTATAATATGCCTTCCCTGCGCATAAACCCCAACGCACTGAAGAAAACCACGCTAAGTTTGTCTAATAAAACATTAACATAAATAAAGTAGGACAAAGATGGCAAGGAAAAACAACAACAAGAAGGAGAGACCTAAAGGCACGGTGCGTTAGGTCATGGCA
>NC_134881.1:52911522-52916522 GCF_041734735.1 Babylonia areolata | reverse complement strand
CCTATTTAAACGACCCTTCAGAACGTGCAAAGCGTGTATTTGTATTTGTATTTCTTTTTATCACAACAGACTTCTCTGTGTGAAATTCGGGCTGCTCTCCCCAGGGAGAGCGCGTCGCTACACTACAGCGCCACCCATTTTTTTTGTACTTTTTTTCCTGCGTGCACTTTTATTTGTTTTTCCTATCGAAGTGAATTTTCCTACAGAATTTTGCCAGGAACAACCCCTTTGTTGCGGTCGGTTCTTTTACGTGCGCTAAGTGCATGCTGCACACGGGACCTCGGTTTATCATCCCATCTGAATGACTAGCGTCCAGACCACCACTGAAGATCTAGTGGAGGGGGAGAAAATATCGGCGGCTGAGCCGTGATTCGAACCAGCGCGCTCAAATTCTCTCGCTTCCTAGGCGGACGCGTTACCTCTAGGCCATCACTCCACAATGCTGAGGAACTCGAACTCTCTCTCTCTCTCTTCTCTCAAACTCAGAGCGCACTGCAGGGTTGATGACGCGCTGAATGGAAGACTCCGAATGGTGAGTTTTCAGTTTCATTTTCCTCAAGAAAAGTGTCATTGCGTTCGTCAGTACAAATCCACATACACAGCACCACATCCGCTTGAAAGATCATGCCTGACAGCAGCTTTTATTTTAACCAAACGCGCTTAGACAGGCCTTGAGTGGACGCACGGTACGTAGCAGACCTGATCTCTTCTCCAGAACTTCTCCAGAAGGACAACGCTTTTTGTTGCCATGGGTTGCACGTTGTTTTCTCCAGCGCGCCAAGTGCGTGCTGCACACGGGACCTCGGTTTATCGTCTCATCCGAATGATTAGACACTGTCAAACTTTGGAGAATTTGCCGAGAGCGGGAATCGAACCCACACCCTCACGGTCATTGTACTTAGCAGACGAGCGTCTTATCCATGTTGTTGCCACCTTCCAAGAAACCAACAGCGTCCAAGCAAATAATATAGCTAAAGACCATACCAAAATATAAAGTGGAGCGCTGCAGAAATATTTTACTTTCATTTCATGTTGCTATTGTAATCGTTCATTCTACCAATATTATCATTTTACAGATTTTATTATCATCATCATTATCATCAAATTACTATTGCAAGTACAAATACTACTGCTATTTTTTTACAGTATTAGTATCAACATAAGCATGAGAAGCAGCAGCAGTAATATTGGTAGTTTTATATACGATATAATATATATATATGTGTGTATGTGTGTGTGTGTGTGTGTGTGTGTGTGATCGAGGACACCTTTTGCGTCATTATCGCAACAACAACAACGACACCCCCCACCCACCCCCACCCCCACCCACACAATCAATGCCCTGCAGTCCACCTTACACAACAACACGGTGAGAGGCGAGCGATCAGGTTGCGACAAACTCCACGCCACTAAAAAACAAAACGAAACGAAACAAAGCAAGGCAGAACGCACACACACACACACACACACACACACACACAAAACAACAACAACAAAAAAAACCCAGAATTTACAACATTCTCCACTTTCGTACATCATAGATCCCATCCCCACAGATTGAATGCTATGCGGGGATGTGGTTTATTTATTTATTTTTTTATTTATTATTATTACATCTACCATCTGCATAAATGTTGTGAGACAAAAGCCCTACCTAGTCGTGCTTCACAGGGAGAGTGAAAAGGAAGAGCAGGCTCCAGCATGAAACAATGATCAAATGACGACAGTCTCTGCGTGTGTGTGTGTGTGTGTGTGTGTGTGTATCCTCCACAGCCAATCAAATGTTTCCGGGCTCTTCTAATGAGCTGGCTGGCTAGGCTGGCTGTGTACTTTCCTGTCTGTCTCTCCATGCAGAGCATATCGTTTCTCTCACACGTGTGTTTCCGGTCACACGTACGGCAGGGGAGGTCAACGAACTTCAGCGCTTCGATTAATTACGAACCCTCTTCTTCTTCTTCTTCTTCTGCGTTCGTGGGCTGCAACTCCTACGTTCACTCGCATGCACACGAGTGGGCTTTTACGTGCATGACCGTTTTTACCCCGCCATGTAGGCAGCCATACTCCGCTTTCGGGGGTGTGCTTGCTGGGTATGTTCTTGTTTCCATAACCCACCGAACGCTGACATGGATTACACGATCTTTAACGTGCGCATTTGATCTTCTGCATGCATTTACACACGAAGGGGGTTCAGGCACTGGCAGGTCTGCACATATGTTGACCTGGGAGATCGTAAAAATCTCCACCCTTTACCCACCAGGCGCCGTCACCGTGATTCGAACCCGGGACCCTCAGATTGAAAGTCCAACGCTTTAACCACTCGGCTATTGCACCCGTCGAACCCTCTGTAATATGGGGATCTCTCTCTCTCTCTCTCTCTCTCTCTCTATATATATATATATATATATATATATATATTATATTTATATGTATGTGTGTGTGTGTGTGTGTGGTAATCTATTCTCAACCATTATAGACGTAGGTACGAAGAGACAGAGACAGACAGACAGACAGACAGAAAAGTAAACAAACAAGAGATGAAAAACCAGAAAGACATGTACACACATTACCTTTCTGGCCCCGTCTGTGAAAAAAATGGATACGAAAATATGATTTTTATGAAAAATGACAGACACTATTTCTTGGCACGACTCTGATTCGCGTTCTCCGTTACCACTGCAGTAGTAACACACTGACAACAGGACGGCGCCTTCTGGGAGAGATGCTCAATGGAAAGGATGTACCCTATACCTACCCCTTCTAACTCCGCATACACTGTTACACACATGCACTAGGTCATCAAAAAACCATTGGCCTGTAAACAAATGTATACATTAAAAGGGAAGATAGGGTCTGTCCATTATGATACAGATGATAAATCTTTTTTTTTTTTTCTTTGGTTATGTATTAGGTTAAGAGAGAGGAGGAAGAGAGATAGAGGATGGACGACAGAAAAGCTTCAATATCTAACAAACAACTCACACCCAGACAGATGTAATCACTTGTCACACATGTTTAGAATGCATACATCTGAATACTAGTACATCAAAAAAAACCTGACAAATGTACACAGACATCGAATATTCTTAAAATGCAAGACACACTGGGGCAATTGCTACGCCAGACGATAGGGGTGGGGGTGGGGGGGGGGGAATGAAAGAAAGTGATTATGTCAAGGTGTGTGGGCGAAAGTGGTGTATGAAAGGTAAATATGAGTCTGTGAAAGAAGAAAATGAAAGATGTGGGGGAAAAAAGATGAGGATGGAGGCCCCATAATAATAAAAAGAAAAAAAAGGAAAGTGAAAAGGAAAAAAAAAAAAAAGAAAAGAAAAAAAGTGGAAAAAAAGAGGAGGTTGGAGGCCCCACACAAACAAACAAACAAACGAACAACAGATGGAGAGAAACCACACGACTCAACTCAGAACTCACGATTCTCCCTGCATGCACTCTCCCGAACCAAAAAACCCACGTTAACTCGGGTCCAGAGATCTGTCCAGACGAAGGCGTTAAGCCACCTCCAGAGACCTTGGATCGATGAGAGCTCGACCGAAGAAGGTACCGACCGAACTAACTACCGATCAACAGACAAGCCAACCAAATTATCGAATGGAATCGCCGGGACTGATTGTCTGGGATGGAGGAGGGTGGGTGGTGGAGGAGGAGGAGAGCTGGGAGGGAATGGGAAGGGGGGGGGGGGTGTTGGTCACAGCGCCGGGTTCTGTCCTGAGTTCGATCCCCTCACCCCCCCGCCCCCGCCCCGCCCCCACCCCCCGACGGCGCACCTGGTGGGTTAAGGGTGGAGATCTTTCCCCCCCACCTTCAAGGTCAACATAATTATTATATGCAGGCCTGCTAGTGCCTGAACGCAGAAGATCGATTGCGCACGTTAAAGATCTCGTAATCAGTGTCAGCGTTTCGTGTGTTATGGAAATAAGAGGATACCAAGCATGCACTCCCCCCCCCACCCCCCACCTCCCCGAAAACAGAGTATGGCAGGGTAAATAAACGAAACGGTCATGAACGTATCTATTAATATGTGTGTGTGTGTGTGTGTGTGTGTGTGTGTGTGTGTGTGTGTGTGCACGCGCGCGTTTGCTGTATATATTCTCTTTAACTCTTTCCATACGAACGGCGAAAGAGACGACGTTAACAGCGTTTCACCCCAATTACCATCATCAAAATATTGCAAGCGGAAGGCTCTTATACTGAAGACGTGAAGGTTGACAAAGAATACCACAATTCTGACGACGGAAGCTAAAGGTTGGGTCATTCAGACACCCACTGGACATCCGAGGGGTCTGTGTAGAGGAGAAGAGAGGACTGGCCGTACTGAGTGAGTTAAACTTCGTTTCTTGGTTACAAAGCCACATGACCTTTAACCCTACCGACGGCCAAATGCACACACAAAAAAAAAAATCATTAACCGGCTGCTGATGTCATGGCATGGAAACGACAAGCAAACCAGAAGCTTACAAACTTAAAGCTTACCCAGCAACAACGTACGACACGGCGGTTAATTAAACGGAGACTCACACAAACAGCGGTACTCGTTTACCACTGTTTCACTCCTTTCTAAGAAATCTAAGTGACCCGTCTTCGCCCTCTCAAAGAGTTTAATAATTCAGCACCGCCACAGCTAGCTGCCGAGAGAGAGAGAGAGAAAGCCTTTCCTTCAGTCAGGGAACCACTCTACCATTTATCCCCCCCCCCCCCCCCCCCCACCTCCTCCAACTTGGGGAGGGGATTAATTGAGGAAGAAACAACGCTCTCAATTATGAATGACTTCGTCCTCCGCTTTTGTGTGTGTTGAGCACCTTCTGTGAATCGATACGTGGGGGGTGTGAGAAAGAGAAACTCGAGCTGACGGACCCCTTCCCTCTTCCATCCATCCTTTGACCGCTTCTTTACTGACCGCTCTCCTTGGTCAAGGGAAGCGTGTTGACTCTAGGGGGTCTGCCCATTTGTGGCCAGGCGGTAACTAGGTTGGTAACGACGTTGGCATT
>NC_134881.1:52851522-52901522 GCF_041734735.1 Babylonia areolata | reverse complement strand
ATTTCTTCCAACACGTTTATTGTGATGAGGGTAGGTGTCACAACACATCCTGTTTCATTCATATCTCTCTCTCTCTCTCTCTCTCTCCCTCTCTCCCTCTCTCCCTCCCCCCTCTCTCTCCCTCCCTCGTATCTCCCCCAAACAACCCATAACAATTCTATATGGTTTGGAAATCATATCCTGACACTAATCTGAACGACCAACTACCCAAACCCCCCCAAAAAAATCAATGTAGCTGGTAGCCACAACGGCACAGCAGAGAGAGAGAACATTCATCTTAATGAAGGCTGCTGCACGCAAGGATAATATCATCCCCACCCCCCACACCCCCTTTCCCGTCCTTCTGGTTTGGACAGCTGAGGACGATGCCAGACTTGGACAGGACAGGATGTTCATCCCACAATCCCACGCTTTCTCGCAGTTACACGTATTCCCGCGCGTTCCTCTGACAATGTCCAATGTGAGATTTGTCCAATGAAAAGTAGAGATACCGACCAAGACTTCTTCTTCTTCTTCTGCGTTCACTCGTATGCACACGAGTGGGCTTTTACGTGTATGACCGTTTTTACCCCCGCCATGTAGGCAGCCATACTCCGTTTTCGGGGGTGTGCATGCTGGGTATGTTCTTGTTTCCATAACCCACCGAACGCTGACATGGATTACAGGATCTTTAACGTGCGTATTTGATCTTCTGCTTGCATATACACGCGAAGGGGGTTCAGGGACTAG
Source organism: Babylonia areolata (assembly GCF_041734735.1). Lineage (NCBI taxonomy): Eukaryota > Metazoa > Mollusca > Gastropoda > Neogastropoda > Buccinidae > Babylonia > Babylonia areolata. Next base: position 52,900,793 of record NC_134881.1, on the reverse strand, counting down.
CAGGTCTGCACATATTATGTTGACCTGGGAGATCGTAAAAAATCTCCACCCTTTACCCACCAGGCGCCGTCACCGTGATTCGAACCCGGGACCCTCAGATTGACAGTCCAACGCTTTAACCACTCGGCTATTGTGCCCGTCTCCAACCAAGACGATAAGGGAATTGTTTTCGATATATATATTTTTTTTTAAGGTGTGTGTGTGTGTGTGGAGTGGGGGTGGGGGGTGGAGGAGGAGTGGGGGGGGGGGGGGGGGGGGAAGGGGGTCGAGGGGACATCGTTCACTTTTCTCACACATTGCGAGGCAGGGGGGACGTCCACGCTTTTTTTTTTTTTTTTTTTTTCCCCCTCCCCTTTCAATCTCTTGCTTAGAAAGCACGGGTTTGTGAGACCGTGTGGGCTGAAGTGTGAGATACACAGCGAGACATTTCTCGTTCCCGTGTGGTTTCTGTGTATCATCTTTTTTTCTTTTTTTTTTAATTCTTTTTTTTTTAATCCTCATCCTTATGACGTTCATACTGTTTTGAAGGAAAGAGTGTTTCTCGCAGATATATGGAATAATCTATAAAAAATAAAAAAATGTAAAAATCGTGTGGCCCTAGAAAAGGTTTCACTGTGAATGAAGTTAGAAGGTCAGTTAAGGGAGAGATGGTTGTCAGTGGACGGACAGAGAGAGAGAGAGAGAGAGAGAGAGAGAGAGAGAGAGAGAGAGAGAGAGAGAGAGAGATGATGGCTGTCAGTGGAGAGACACAGAGAGAGAGAGGGAGAGATGGCTGTCAGTGGAGGGACAGAGAGAGAGAGAGAGAGAGAGATGGCTGTCAGTGGAGGGACAGAGAGAGAGAGAGAGAGAGAGAGAGAGAGAGAGATGGCTGTCAGTGGAGGGACAGACAGGAAGTGGCAGGTCCAGATAGCCAAAGGAAGGAAAGGGAAGTGAGCAGGACAACAGTTCTGACAATGTCAGCTCGGGAAGGAAGGAAGGAAGGAAGGAAGGCGGACAATGCAGTGCCTGAGGACTACAGCTGTCTCTTTGTCTCTGTTTGTATCTGTCTCTGTCTCTCTATCTCAAGGAAGGAAGGAAGGCGGACAATGCAGTGCCTGAGGACTACAGCTGTCTCTTTAAGCTTTGTCTCTGTCTCTCTCTGTATTTTTGGTCTGTATGTCTCTCTCTCTCCCTCCCTCCCTCCCTCTCTCTCTCTCTCTCCATCCTGTCTTCCCCCTTTCTCTCTCTACGTTTTTCGTTCCCCTGTGTATGCGTAGTGTGGGGACAGGGCATGTGGTGTCACAGCGTGAGTGAGTGCCTGCGTGCCACCCCCCTCCCCCCCCCCCACCCCCACCCCCACACCACTTTCCTGTTGTTCCCTTCAAGAAAACCATACGATCTGGAAGACCTTCCTAAAGTAAACCAAACCGGCCCAAAACTCCACGCAGACTTTGAGCATCCATCCATCCATCCTACGAAAAGAAAGACAAACGACGTGTACTGCTGCTCCCATGTTGGGGCGAGGCGAGGACATATTCACGTCCCCCCCCCCCCTCCCTTATTATTTTATCCTGGGGGCAGAAAACCCTGTGGGGAGGGACGCCGATAAATCAAAGACACCCAGTCAGACGCTGCCAATCCCCTGTTGCTGACCTGATCGAATTTCGCTCCACTGTTGACCCGGCAAACGTCCCAAGGCTTTTGTGTGTATGTGTGTGTGTGTGTGTGTGTGTGAGTGTGCGGGGAGGTGGAGAGGGGAGCCTTTTCAGTTTCAGTTTCTGAAGGAGGCGTCATTGCATTCACACCAATCCATGTATACGCCACACCACATCTGCTGGGCAGATGCCTAACCAGCAGCACAACCCAACAACACTTTTTTTGTCAGGCCTTGAACGCATGCAGTTATATTTGTGTATCTATTTCTTCAAAAGAATTTTGCAAGAGCATCTGTCAGGAAGTGTGGAAGCGCTGAGGAGTAAACGAAAACGACTTTGCAGATTCACACATTTTCAAGTGTGTTGCCTTGGAGAATTGAAGTGTGGCAAGGCTTAGCATAATAGACAGATGCACGCAATCAATCTTCTTTAAAAAAAACAAACAAAAACAAACAAACAAAAAAACCCACAACATTAAAATGCTAATGTATGTTAATGTTAATGCTGAAGATTTGGGGATGCTGCCCGTTCAGAATTTTCTTCAACGTCAACATTCTCTCTCTCTCTCTCCCTCTCTCTCTCCCTCTCTCTAACCCCACTCTCTCTCTCTGTATCCCTTCCCCTCTCTCTGCCTCTCCGTCTCTCTCCTCTAAATCCCCCTCTCTCTCTGTGTTTCTATCCGTCTCCCCCCCCCCCCCCCTCTCTCTCTCTCTCTCTAGCACCCACAGAACTCGATATATTTTGAAAATTATACCCGCCTGTCAGTGAACTGAAAGGTCAGCACCCAGATCAATGCAACTCGCACAGAGGAGCACAGCGGAGACGATTAATTTTGATGCAGACTGCAAGCCGCGTTACCGTTCTCACACCTCTCCTTCCAGACGATCCTGAAGGCTGGATACAGAGGAACAGTCACACGCTGTCAGGGCCCTGCTGTGGTTTTCAGATCGATTTTTTTTTCTTTCTTGACACTCACACCTCTGATGGAAAGACGTTTCTCAAGGACGTCTTGCAATGGTCAGTGACTGTAAATTGGAGCTGATAGAAAATTTAACTCTCTCCATACGAACGGCGAAAGAGACGACGTTAACAGCGTTTCACCCCAATTACCATCATCAAAATATTGCAGGCGGAAGGCTCTTATACTGAAGAGGTGAATGTTGACAAAGAATACCACAATTCTGACGACGGAAGCTAAAGGTTGGGTCATTCAGACACCCACTGGACATCCGAGGGGTCTGTGTAGAGGAGAAGAGAGGGCTGGCCGTACTGAGTGAGTTAATGGAGTACGCAAGGCCTTTCTTTTTGTACACTATCAATGATTGCAGCTATTCAAAAAGATAATGAAGTATGCAAGACCTTTCTATTCTTTTATAAAATATCGATCATTTCTTTTATACTATATCAATTATTGCAGATATAAAAAAAGATAATGAAGTATGCAAGAGTTTTCGTTTCGTTTATACTATATTAATCATTGCAGCTACTACAAAGATAATGAAGCATACACAATCTTTCTTTTCTTTTAGACAAGATTATTTATTGCAGCTATTTAAACAGATAACGAAGTAGGCAAGAACTTTCTGTTCTTTAACTCTCTCCATACGAACGGCGAAAGAGACGACGTTAACAGCGTTTCACCCCAGTTACCATCATCAAAATATTGCAAGCAGAAGGCTCTTATACTGAAGAGGTTAATGTTGACAAAGAATACCACAATTCTGACGACGGAAGCTAAAGGTTGTGTCATTGAGACACCCACTGGACATCCGAGGTGTCTGTGTAGAGGAGAAGAGAGGACTGGCCGTACTGAGTGTGTTAATAATATATTCAATCTTCTTCCAACGAGGCCAGAGGGAAGAACAGTAACTCGTGCTCCTGAACATACGACAAAGTTCACGTCTTCCGGTCATTACTTCTGAGTTACTTCCCATCAGCAAGCCCACAAGTAAATGAAAGATACAGAAAAAAAAACACTAAAGAATTTGTCCCTCTCCTTCTCCTCTCCCTACCACCTAACCCCGCCTTTTTTTCCCGTTTTCCTGCTAATTTTGTACACTCTGTCTTTCCATCACCCGTTCTGAGATAATGAGAGATTAGGTATTCTGACAGATGAATTCGTGACATCGATCCACCCAAGCAGAGGAAAGAACGAATCGTTTTGGAATCTTTGGGCTCAGGATTAATAGCCGTTCATAATCTCTCTCTCTCTCTCTCTCTCTCTCTCTCTCTCTCTCTCTCTCTCTTGCTCACTCGCTCTCAGCCTTCGGAAAATCCCTTCATTATTAAAGTTTTGATATCAAACCAGATAAGGCCAGTCTAAAAATCAATATAACCAATAACGTCAATTTGTCTTTGGTGGAAGCAGAAAGGTGGGGTGGGAGACTAGAGCGCAAACAAAGGCACAAAAAAAGGGGGGGGGGGTTCGGGGGAGAGAGGGAGAGGGGATCAGACAGAAAGACACACACACACACACACACACACACACACACACGCCGCTCGCATTCAGGTTTCAAACACACACACACACACACACACACACACACACAAGCATGCACGCACACACACACAAGCATGCACGCACACAAACACACACACACACACACACACACACACACACACACACACACACACACACACACACTTACCAAAGAAGGAAGGGGGAACGAGCAAGAACAGATAGAGACAGAAAAAAAGGGAAGAGAGAGAGATACACAGAGAGAGACACACACACACACGCACCCACAAGCACACACACACACACACACACACACACACACACACACACACACACACAGACGAAGGGAGAGACTGTTTACAAAATCACAGCCGGTTGGAGAAAGGGGAAGAGACAGACAGAGGGAACACAAGACACAGACACAGAGAGACGAAGAGACAGCAGTGAGACACAGAAGATGTATTCAATGTGGCCCGCTGGGCTTTCTGGTCTTTGGAAGACAAAAATAGTCAGCACGGATAATGCTAAAGAATGACAGATGTATGGCAAGCGTACAAATCCATTCTGCTGACTTAATTAATCGGCTGTCGTGATGTTAACGCTGTCGAGCCTTCCAAGCTTGAACTTTTCTCGTGGGTGTGTTTCATTGATGGCATCAGATGGCTTTTGTACGTTTGAATTCTTTTCTTTTCTTTTCTTTTCCTCTCTCTCTCTCTCTCTCTGTCTCTGTCTCTCTCTGTCTCTGTCTCTGTGTGTGTGTGTGTGTGTGTGTGTGTGGTGTGTGTGGTGTGTGTGTGTGTGTGTGTGTGTATTTTTATTTATCCCATGAGTGTGCCTGTGTGTGTGTGCATCTCTCTCTCTCTCGTTCTCTTTCTCATTCTCTCAAATTCTCTCTTTCATTCTCTCTTTCTCTAACTCTCTCTCTCTCTCTCATTCTCTCTTTCTCTAACTCGCTGTCGAACACTCTCTCTCTTTCTCTAACACCCCCACCCCCACCCCACCGCATTCCCCCACCCCCTTTTTTCTCTTCTTTCTTTCTCTGCATTTTTTTCCCCTCTTCTTCTCTTTATATTTTCTTTCTTTCCTTGCTTCTTTCCTCCCAGCCCTTTCTTCTTGACAAACCTTCCGCCCGCATACCGTCAGTCGATCTCCTATCTTCGCCAGGTTTACATGCGCTGTTTAATTCACTCACTCAGTACGGCCAGTCCTCTCTTCTCCTCTACACAGACCCCTCGGATGTCCAGTGGGTGTCTGAATGACCCAACCTTTAGCTTCCGTCGTCAGAACTGTGGTATTCTTTGTCAACATTCACCTCTTCAGTATGAGAGCGTTCCGCTTGTAATATTTTGATGATGGTAATTGGGGTGAAACGCTGTTAACGTCGTCTCTTTCGCCGTTCGTATGGAGAGAGTTAAATCAGTGTGCAGTTCGTTTATTTATTTATTTATAGTCTCTTCATCTAAGATGATGATATTAAGACTGAAAATAAATGTATGTTATTATCATCATTTGGATTATTATCACTTCTATCATAATGATAATTGTTATTATTAATTAGAAATCGACATTTCTGTATATTCGAATGAAAAGGGGTGGGGGGGCGGTTGAGGTGGAGGGGAGGGGCGGGGGGGGCGGGGGGGGGGGGGCAAGGAGGAGGGGACTAAGAAAGGAAGAGAGAGACAGAGAGAGAGAGAGAGAGAGAGAGAGGGAGAGAGAGAGAGAACAGAATGTGGAAAAGATAAGAGTACAAAATCTAAAATGGAGAGGGTGAGTCAGTGTGCAGTTTCAGTTTCAGTTTCAGTAGCTCAAGGAGGCGTCACTGCGTTCGGACAAATCCATATACGCTACACCACATCTGTGTGCAGGTCTGTGAGAATGTTACAGATGCTGCCGCGACAGACTTCAACACCATAAAAGGCTCGTGTCGTCATCTCTCTTGGAAGAAGGGCGGGCCTTTGGAGAAAAAGGGGGAGCAGAGAACTGAAATAAGTCATCGGGGGCCCCCGTGGAAGAATCAGTAAGGCGCTGGACTCGTGATCCAACGTTTCGACCCCGTGTGTTGTGTCCTTGGGAAAGGCTACTTTACTGCCATTGTCCTCACTTCATGTTTTTCATTTATTTGCTTATTTATCATCATTGTTGTCTTATTTATTCATTATTATTATTATTACTACTACTACTACTACTACTACTACCTTTTTATATTATAATTATTATTTATTTATTTATTTATTTACTTATTTATGTACGCTTATTGTTGACTTCATCACGTTTTTGCGCCTTATACATATTATTAGTAGTGGTATTAGTTGTTGTTGTTTTTTTTGTATTTATCTATTATTTATTCACTTCTTTTTTTTCTCAAGGCCTGACTAAGCGCGGTGGGTTACGCAGCTGGTCAGGCATCTGCTTGGCAGATGTGGTGTAGCGTATATGGATTTGTCCGAACGCAGTGACGCCTCCTTGAGCTACTGAAACTGAAACTGAAACTGTCCTCACTCCATCCAGGTGAACCTGACTTCAGGTTGGGGAGGGTTAAAATGGTCGGAGGGAAAGGATTGGGCCCAGCCTTCCTATGCCGAGCCCTTGACACAGTGGGTATAAAGTCACTGCCCCCTAAGGCCGTAGGAAGGCTATTGGACCTTTAACTTTGAACTAAACGCTTGATTAATCTTTGCGATTATGCATATGTCTTGAACCTAAGGACTGGTGGCAACTAAAGGATTAGAACTGTGGGAAGCAACTGGTGCATTGCCTTTTTGACTCACTTGCGTAAACAAAGTGAGTCTATGTTTTAACCCGGTGTTCGGTTGTCTGTGTGTGTGTGTGTGTGTGTGTGTGTGTGTGTGTGTGTGTCCATGTGTCTGTGTGCCCGTGGTAAACTTTAACATTGACATTTTCTCTGCAAATACTTTGTCAGTTGACACCAAATTAGGCATAAAAATAGGAAAAATTTAGTTCTTTCCAGTCATCTTGTTCAAAACAATATTGCACCTCTGGGATGGGCACACAAAAAAATTTAAAAAAGAAGCCTAACTATATGCAAACTGCATTTACTGTTATATTTATATTTTTTTGTTTTCTCTAAACTTGGCACTTTGACCTCTTATTCTGACACAACAACAAGAGGAGTCATTATTATCATTTTTTGTTCAAAACATGAACTTCCTTTGCTAAGCATGGAATTTGTATTTATTTTGCACACGTTTTGGTGCAGATAGTAAAAAAGGGAAATTACTCTGTAATTAATGCTAGGGAACTTAATTTATCACAAGTGAGTCTTGAAGGCCTTGCCTCTCTTGTTTTCTTCTTTTTTTGGGGGGAGGGGAGAGCAGCTGACTGAAAGAGAAAGGTGAAAGCCACCTGCGACAGAGACCATCTGAAAACAGTTTTGAAATCTGTCGATGGCTGCTTTTGAAAACAGTATTTTCAGTATTTCAGTAGCTCAAGGAGGCGTCACTGCGTTCGGACAAATCCATATACGCTACACCACATCTGCCGAGCAGATGCCTGACCAGCAGCGTAACTCAACGCGGGGGCAGGGGCGGGGGCAGGGGCGGGGGCAGGGGCGGGGGCAGGGGCGGGGGCCTGGGCGGGGGCGGGGGCAGGGGCGGGGCCGGTGGCGGTGAAAACAGTCACACAGAAGTGAGAAGCAACGTGGCCATCATGTCAGGGGAGACCAAATATCGCAATTTAACGCTGAGGTCACAAATATTTTTTTGTGAGATGACGCAAGGAGGAGATTTGATGAAATTCCTTATAGCACACCCTGGCATACGATAGAGACAAGTCGTGCGAGAAAATCAGTTTCAACAAATCCAGCACCTTAATTAAGCTGTATGAATGAATGTAACCAGGTGTGGCAAAGAATTATGAAAGGTAATAATGGGGAGAAAGGAGAGCAGAGGATAGAAATATCACCCCATAAAAATTAAAAGGTAAACCCAGTGCAACACAACATTCCAAAATAACGGGAACGGCCGACATCTCACTCACGACGGCCAGTCGATAACAATGAAACCACAGCAAGACTGTCAGACGAAATCCGATGGTGAACAGCGGACAGTTCAATAAAACTGAGTGGGCTGTAATGCATCGGAAAGCTTTCTTCTAAGTAAACGGGATAAGAGGAGAAGATCCGAAACGAAGATCTGTGGGAGCGAGCGGGACAGGAACCAGTGGCCAAGCAGATACTGCGGAGGAAGTGGGGCTGGATCGGACACACCCTCAGGAAGCCAGCATCCAGCATCACACGCCAAGCCCTGACCTGGAACCCGCAGGGAAAGAGGAAGAGAGGCCGGCCTCGCAACAGCGGGAGGCGAGACACCGAGGCAGAGCTGAAGCAGCAAGGGACCAACTGGACTGGAATGGCCAGAACAGCCCAGAACAGAGTGCGATGGCGTGGGGTCGTCGATGGCCTACGCTCCACCAGGAGCGATGGGCAAAATGAATGAATGAAAGGGGATAAAAACATCGTGGCCATCATCAAGACTGCACGAACGACCATTTAATTTCAGCCCAGCAGTTTCGGGACTGGGACAAGAACGGAAAGCGAGTTGACGACGAGAGCAGTGTCAGACCATTAGACCTTAAAATGTTCCAGAAAGTTGCACGAGAACTTTTTTCCGAGTGGTGTCCCGAAGAGAGAGAGAATGGATAAAGCCATCAAAGTACAAAACAGATTACGGGTCAGGAGAACTTTCTTTCAAAGAATTCCGGTCAAGTAAAAAAAAGAAGGGAAAAAAAAGGGATCGGGGGGAGGGGGGGGGGGGGGGGGGGGGGGTCAGGGGGGGGGCGGAGACGTAGGGAGTTGGAGGGGAGGGGGTGAGGATTGGGGGGGGGGGGGGGGGGTTGCAGACGCAGAATCACTGTGTGGACGTGAGAGTCGACAGACAGTCACACAGAGAGTCGACAGTCACACGGAGAGTCAACAGACAGTCACACAGACAGTCGACAGTCACATGGAGAGTCAACAGACAGTCACACAGAGTCAACAGACAGTCACACAGAGTCAACAGACAGTCACACGGAGAGTCAACAGACAGTCACACAGAGTCAACAGACAGTCACACAGAGTCGACAGACAGTCACACACAAAGGTGACAGACGGTCACAGACAGTTGACAGACAGTCACACAGAGAGTGGACAGACAGTCACACAGACAGTCGACAGACAGTCACACAGAGAGTCGACAGACAGTCACACAGAGTCAACAGACAGTCACAAAGAGTCAACAGACAGTCACACAGAGTCGACAGACAGTCACACACAGAGTCAACAGACAGTCACACAAACAGTTGACAGACAGTCACACAGAGAGTCGACAGTCACGCAAAGAGTCGACAGACAGTCACACGGAGAGTCAACAGACAGTCACACAGAGAGTCGACAGACAGTCACACGGAGAGTCAACAGACAGTCACACAGAGTCAACAGACAGTCACACAGACAGTCAACAGACAGTCACACAGACAGTCAACAGACAGTCACACAGAGAGTCGACAGTCATACGGAGAGTCAACAGACAGTCACACAGAGTCGACAGACAGTCACACAGAGTCGACAGACAGTCACACACAGAGTCGAGAGTCGACAGACAGTCACACACAGAGTCGAGAGTCGACAGACAGTCACACACAGAGTCGACAGACAGTCACACACAGAGTCGACAGACAGTCACACGGAGAGTCGACAGACAGTCACACAGAGTCGACAGACAGTCACACGGAGAGTCGACAGACAGTCACACAGAGTCGACAGACAGTCACACGGAGAGTCGACAGACAGTCACACAGAGTCGACAGACAGTCACACAGAGTCGACAGACAGTCACACACAGAGTCGAGAGTCGACAGACAGTCACACACAGAGTCGAGAGTCGACAGACAGTCACACACAGAGTCGACAGACAGTCACACGGAGAGTCGACAGACAGTCACACAGAGTCGAGAGTCGGCAGACAGTCACAGAAACAGTTGACAGACAGTCACACACAGAGTCGACAGTCACGCAAAGAGTCGACAGGCAGTCACACAGACAGTCACACAGAGAGTCGACAGACAGTCACCTCGAGAATCAACAGATAGACAGTCACACAGAGAGTCGACAGACAGACAGTCACCTCGAGATTCAACAGACAGACAGTCACACAGTCACACAGAGAGTGGACAGACAGACAGTCACACAGAGAGTCGACAGACAGTCACCTCGAGAATCAACAGATAGACAGTCACACAGAGAGTCGACAGACAGACAGTCACCTAGAGAGTCGACAGACAGTCAGTCACACAGTCACACAGAGAGTCGACAGACAGACAGTCACACAGAGAGTCGACAGACAGTCAGTCACACAGTCACACAGAGAGTCGACAGACAGTCACACAGAGAGTCGACAGACAGTCACACAGAGAGTCGACAGACAGTCACACACAGTCACACAGAGAGTCGACAGACAGTCACACAGAGAGTCGACAGACAGTCACACAGACAGTCGACAGAGAGTCACCACAGAGAGTTGACAGGCAGTCACACAGACAGTCACACAGACAGTCGACAGACAGTCACACAGACAGTCACACAGTCACACAGACAGTCACACAGACAGTCACACAGACAGTCGACAATCAGTCACACAGACAGTCACACAGACAGTCACACAGACAGTCGACAGTCAGTCACACAGACAGTCGACAGACAGTCACACAGACAGTCGACAGTCACACGGAGAGTCAACAGACAGTCACACAGACAGTCGACAGACAGTCACACAGAGAGTCGACAGACAGTCACACAGACAGTCGACAGACAGTCACACAGACAGTCACACAGACAGTCGACAGACAGTCACACAGACAGTCGACAGACAGTCACACAGACAGTCGACAGTCACACAGAGAGTCAACAGACAGTCACACAGACAGTCGACAGGCAGTCACACAGACAGTCGACAGACAGTCACACAGAGAGTCGACAGACAGTCACACAGACAGTCGACAGACAGTCACACAGAGAGTCGACAGACAGTCACACAGAGAGTCGACAGACAGTCACACAGACAGTCACACAGACAGTCGACAGACAGTCACACACAGAGTCGACAGACAGTCACACAGACAGTCAACAGACAGTCACACGGAGAGTCAACAGACAGTCACACAGACAGTCAACAGACAGTCACACAGACAGTCACACAGACAGTCGACAGACAGTCACACACAGAGTCGACAGACAGTCACACAGACAGTCAACAGACAGTCACACGGAGAGTCAACAGACAGTCACACAGACAGTCAACAGACAGTCACACAGACAGTCGACAGTCACACGGAGAGTCAACAGACAGTCACACAGACAGTCAACAGTCACACAGACAGTCAACAGACAGTCACACACAGAGTCGAGAGTCGACAGTCGACAGACAGTCACACACAGAGTCGAGAGTCGACAGTCGACAGACAGTCACACACAGAGTCGAGAGTCGACAGTCGACAGACAGTCGCACAGTTGACAGACAGTCACACATACAGTCGACAGACAGTCACACAGAGAGTCGACAGGCAGTCACACAGACAGTCACCATAGAGAGTCTCGACAGACAGACAGTCACACAGAGACAAGGGGCTACTGATAATGGAGGGGGGTGGGAGGGAGGGGGTGAGAAGGACGAGGAGAAAGCGGGGGGGAGGAGGGGAGGGTTCAGATAGTGAGACGGGGGCAAAGCAATCCCGGCACAGACAAGTTCGGACCAGCATTGATTGTCGGCTGAAACGGGAACAGGCTGTGGCTGGGGGGAACGGATGGAACTCTCTCTGTCTCTGTCTCTCTCTCTCTCGTCGTTCTGTTTCTTTGCCTCTCTCTCTCTCTCTCTCTCTCTCTCTCTCAGCAGATGTAGCAGTGTTAACAAAATTATTAGTGTTGTGTTGTTATCGTTAATGTTGTTATTGTTGTCAAAAGGACAGATTGGAAGACTGGGCGATGCCTAAAAATCTTTATCCTTGAGTAATAAAGTTTTTGAATCTCTCTCTCTCTCTCTCTCTCTCTCTCTCTCTCTCGTTATTCTGTCTTACTATCCCTGTCACTCTCTCTCTCTTTGAGTTGTTTCTCTCTATCACCTCTCTCTCATCGTTCTCTTTCTGTGTCCTTCTCGCACTCTCTTTCTCTCACTCTCTTTCTTGTTTTTCTCTGTCTGTCATCTCTCCCCCCCCCCCCCCCCCACCCCCCACCCTCTCTCTCTCTGCCTTTCTCCGATTGTGTGCATATGTGTCTGCCTGTGTGTTTGTGACTGCACACACATATTCCTGCGAACGTGAGTCTTCCTCTTCTTTCATTTTTTACCCCCACAGAAAAACGGATGGTCTGCGGTCCCAACTTTCCAAAAGTAAACTACAGTGGAAAAAGTATACACAGCCTCAAAGCATTCCTACCGACCCATCAAAAGACAAAGGGGCGTGTTCTGCTGCTCCCATGTTGGTAGAGGCATATTCACGTCACCCCCCCCCCCCCCCCCCCCCCCTTTTTTTTTTTATCCTGGGGGCAGAAAACCCTGTGGGGAGGGACGCCGATAAATCAAAGACGCCCAGTCAGACGCTGCCAATCCCCTGTTGCTGACCTGATCGAATTTCGTTCCACTGTTGACCCGGCAAACGTCCCAGGGCTTTTTTTTTTTTTTTTTTTTTTTTTTTTATTGGGGGAGGGGGTGTTTTCAGTTTGGTGGATGGCTGTCTTTCATCCACAGCCAATCCACTCTCTCCAAAACACCTTTCTTCTGTTTTCACTTCACTGTTTTGTCAATCTTGTTTCTGTTTCTTCTTTCCTTGGCTTTTTTGGGGGGCTTTTTTTTTTTTTTTTTTTTTTTTTTTTTGTTCTCCTCAATTCTCTCATTCTTCATTGTTTTCATTCCATTTCTTCATTATATTTATTTTTCGGTTCATCTTGTTTTTTGGGGGTTTTTTTTGTTGTTGTTTTTTTTTTTTGTTGTTGTTTTTTGTTGTTTTTTGTTTTTGTTTTTTTTCATTTTCGTTTCTATTTTTTGATATGCAATATTTTACGAAGGGATGCTGTAAAAAATAAATAAATAAATAAATAAAAGAAAGAATTTATAGCAGATCATATTGTTGTCAAAGAGTTACTTAATGACTCTCCTGAATTTGTTGTTTGGTTGTTGTTGGTTTGTTTTGTTTTGTTTGTTGTTTTGTTTTTTGTTTTGTTTTTGGGGGGGGTTGTTTTGTTTTGGGTTTTTTGTCATTCCATTCTCTTTCTGTCTTACCATGGGCTAGTAGAATTCAATATTTCGGGTGTGGAGCACTCATATGCATCCATTAACTTCTTTGTAGCTTTTTCTGGTTCATCTTCAACACCACAAAAGAAGATAATTTAAAAAAACTGTTCAAATTAAAGTACATAGAATATGAACATCATCAAGGCAAAACAAGTTTAAAAAGCACTGTAATTAAAATAAAGCACAAGGTAACTAGATTATCGTCCTTGACAAATTCTATACTAAAAAACCTGACCTGATGAATGAAACAATACGTTCACTAATTGGGAAAACGCTGGATGATGTTACACTGGGATGGCTCGCTTTCACCATGGTACAGTCCAAATTTCCATTAAAAAAATACATTGTGGAAAAAAAAAAACCCAAAAAAACAACGTAATTCAATATAACGTCACCAGTGATAAAGATACTTCACAGCAACCTGATCAGAGTTTCAAATATCTTAAAATCAGAATCACGTCAAAACAGAACATCGCGATAACTGTGTTCAGAAACCGCAAAGATAAATTCAGCCACAAAAGAGTGGGTCTTGTTTTGAAAGCACGCGAAAACGACTGTTCCTGTACTGTGAAGATTCACCATGCATCTATTACCTACCAAAGTAATAGTTTAATCAATCAAGCTACCTCATGTAAAATATAGTTCAGTCAAACTCTTTCCATATACTTGATTCGGTCAAAACTGCATTATAAGACATCCAAAATAACGCTCAATCATTCTATAAAGAAGCCAATGGCAGCCGTCAGTCGGCTCTTCCCTGGTTGTATTTGTATTTGTATTTCTTTTTATCACAACAGATTTCTCTGTGTGAAATTCGGGCTGCTCTCCCCAGGGAGAGCGCGTCGCTACATTACAGCGCCACCCAATTTTTTTTTGTATTTTTTCCTGCGTGCAGTTTTATTTGTTTTTCCTATCGAAGCGGATTTTTCTACAGAATTTTGCCAGGAACAACCCTTTTGTTGCCGTGGGTTCTTTTACGTGCGCGAAGTGCATGCTGCATACGGGACCTCGGTTTATCGTCTCATCCGAATGACTAGCGTCCAGACCACCACTCAAGGTCTAGTGGAGGGGGAGAAAATATCGGCGGCTGAGCCGTGATTCGAACCAGCGCGCTCAGATTCTCTCGCTTCCTAGGCGGACGCGTTACCTCTGTGCAAATGCCCTCGTGTTTGTAAAGCGCTCAGAGCTTGGTCTCCTCAGACCGAACATAGGCGCTACATAAGTATCTATATCAAATCAAATCAAAACGCTCCCCACAATAAATGAACGAAGTCCCACCAAAACACCAAAAGATAAAAAAAAAAAAAAGAAAGCTGATACAGCTTTCAAACTGACACAAACATTCACCTCAAACACCATAACCTCAATCAAAGCTGATAATGCTTTCATACTCACATCAACAGTCACCACAAAATACCAAAAACCACAATCCAATCTCGCAAACTCACCACAACAAAGACACCGCCGACGATCACGAGCACAGCAACGGGGTATGTCCAGGCTGCGCACAGAAAAACAATGTGGCTGGCCAACAGTAATTAACGATGTCCGACAGTTCCGCGCGAAACCACGAACCCCCACGTGGGGAAGTGGATCTGGTGTGTGACGCAGGTTTTTCACTGTTGTCTGCACCCTTGTCGGGTTGCCTCGAAACCCTGGGCAAGGGAAGCTGCGTGTGTAAACAGCGGTATGGATTGGTGTGGTTTGGTCTGGCACACACACACACACACACACACACAGACACACTCATACACACACAGGTCACCTGGTCACTTGTCTCTCTCTCTTCTCTCCATGGACTTTTTTTTTCTAGTTCTTCTTCTGCTGTTGCTGCTGCTGCTGCTGCTGCCTGGCTGCGCTAGTTGTCAGGGCCATTGTTCTGTTGCCTGTTGGGCGTGTGTGTGTACGTGTGTGTGTGTGTGTGTGTGTGTGTGGAGGCTGGGGGGAGGTGATGCGGGGGTGTAGGGGTGGGTGGGTTGTTTCGAATGAATGACCTGCTGGGTGTTAGGGAACTCTTTCTATTTTCTCGTTACGGAACTCTTTGTTTCTATTTTCTCTGCCACTGGTTCTCTGTTCTCTGTATCTGTGAATATGTTACATCTGTATACGCTTGATGGTCTCATTGAATGACCATTTTTGTTTGTTTGTTTGTTAATGAAGAGGTAGGGGGTCCGGGTGGATGACGGAGGTGGTAGGGTGCAGCTGATGACAGTGAACGTGTTTGTTATGGGGTCAGTGCAATTTATGTACTCTATGTTCGACTGAGAAACGTGGCTTTTGAAATGTTTTATTGACAGTTTTTGTTGTTGTTGTTGTTGTTGTTTTTTTGTTTTTTTTTTGGGGGGGGTTTGTTTTCTTGTTTGCTTTATTGGCTGTTTAGTTGGATTTCTTCAGATTAATACCTTTAAACTGTATCCCCTTGACATAAAGGCTGCAGGTTGGACAATGATGATAAAAACTGTCTGAAGCGTCTCTCTCTGTGTCTCTGTCTCTGTCTCTCCTTTGGTCAGTTAGAGAAGGAAGGAGGGATAGTGTGGCTGGGAGAGAGATACTCTGGATAGGCAGATATATTATGGCAGTAATGCCATAGAAACGGCGCAGGTGATATATTTCATTTATTATTTTTTTAAAAAGAAATAAAATGGGGGTCGTTGGGACATCATTTTACTAGCATGCTTTAAAACTGGTCAGCTATTCATTCTGTAATTTTGTGTACTCTCTCTCTCTCTCTCTCTCTCTCTCTCCCTTTCTCTCCAGCACTCTGTCTCTAACTCTCTTTCTCTCTCACTCTCTCTAACCCCCTCCCCTCCCCCCACTCTCTCTCTCCCCTCTTCCTCCCTCTCTCACACTCTCTCACTCTCTCGTTTTTCTTCCTCCCTCCTCTCTCACTCTGCTCTCTCTCCGTGTTCTTTCTTTCTGTCTCTCAGTCTCTGTCCGCCTGTCTCTCTGACTCTCGCTGTCTCCGTGTCCCTCCAGCTCCATGGTTCCACAGGAGAAGGGGTGATGATAACGTATCAGCCTGAACACTGGCTGCAAACTGTGGCACTGAGAGAGATGCCAATCAAGGTCAACAGTGCTTCACTGGCTCACGCCTGTTTCCTCATCCTTCATCCCCCTCTCTCTCTCTCCCTCTCTCTCTCTCCCTCTCTGTCTCCCTCCCGCTCTCTCTGTCTCCCTCCCCCGTCCTCCCTCCCCCTCTCTCCCCTCTCTCTCTCCCCTCCCCCTCCCTCCCGCTCTCTCTCTCTCCCCTCCCCCTCCCTCCCTCTCTCTCTCCCCTCCCCATCCCTCACTCTCTCCCCCCCTCCTCCCTCCCTCTCTCTCTCTCTCTCTCCCCCTCCCTCACTCTCTCCCTCCCCTCTCTCTCTCCCTCCCTCTCTCCCTCCCCCTCCCTCACTCTTTCCCTCCCCTCCCCCCCTCCCTCCCTCTCTCTCCTTCTCTCTCCCTCCCTCCCTCTCTCCCTCCCCTCCCTCCCTCTCTCTCTCTCTGTGGTAGCTTCCCTTGTCTGGAAGGCAGCAAGACACTCCTATCGCCAGCAGTAAATGATTGCAGTTTTTGAGAAGATTTGATTGAGGGACTCCTATCGACACTAGAAAGCATGGTAAATGCAACGCTACAAAACACGAGGCTGTCCTCTTTCAAAGTCGAGGGCAGGCGCGATCAGACTGTTGTCGTTCTCCGACTGACAACTACTGACAACTGCTGTCAGCCCCCTGTTGCACAAGCTGAAGACTACAGTGCTGCTGTGTGACACGGAAAGTGTATTTGTATTTGTATTTCTTTTTATCACAACAGATTTCTCTGTGTGAAATTCAGGCTGCTCTCCCCAGGGAGAGCGCGTCGCTATACTACAGCGCCACCCATTTTTTCTTTTGTATTTTTTCCTGCGTGCAGTTTTATTTGTTTTTCCTATCGAAGTGGATTTTTCTACAGAATTTTGCCAGGAACAACCTTTTGGTTGCCGTGGGTTCTTTTACGTGCGCTAAGTGCATGCTGCACACGGGACCTCGGTTTATCGTCATCTCATCCGAATGACTAGCGACCAGACCACCACTCAAGGTCTAGTGGAGGGCGAGAAAATTTCGGCGGCTGAGCCGTGATTCGAACCAGCGCGCTCAGATTCTCTCTCGCTTCCTAGGCGGACGCGTTACCTCTAGGCCATCACTCCACGTGTCCGTCACAGATCAACAGAGTCAAGAGGACAGCCGAAGAATACAGACAGTACCAGGAGAAAAAGGCAAGTGGACGTGAATCGTCTCCTTTGGGTTTTTTTTTTTTTTTTGCCAGCCTCTCCCAGTCTTTTTCTATGCCACTAACAACGCTGGTGCAGTGACATCTTTTCACGATGACATGTCGGTGCGCGAACGCTCTCTCCCTTGGGTAGATAGATGTCAGATATGACGTTGACAAATCTGATTAAATTAAATTAAATTAAAAATATTGCTTAGAGCCCAGCCGACCATGAAGGCCATATCAGGGCTATCCACCATTCAAAGTCTGATCACCGCAGATGGGCCACCCCAATGTTTTCAGCTTTCTACTGCACTGTGATCACTCCATGATAAAAATTTCACAACTTTTATATTAAGCATATACTATATTAAATACTATTAAAAATATTTATTTCTTTTAAATATTGCAATATTGTCCACGGAGGGACATCACGGAACAACGTTCTCAATGAATCTGCTGTAAAAAAACCCCGTCGTGTGTCATAAAAGTCCCAACAATCAATCAGAATTGAATCAGAACTGATGAGACCGGAAAGTAATAATAAAAAAAAAGAAGAAAATAATACATTTGTTATGACAAGAAAATCACACCAAAGCCAGATAAGACACTGACAGATCTGTTGAGACAGGAAAGAAAAAAACAAACAAACAAACAAACAAACAAAAAACCCAGGATATTCAGAAGAAAAAAAATATATCATAACAAGAAAACCGAAATAAAACTAAAAAGACGACGTCGCCATGAGGTGATCCCTGGTCTAGTTGTGGAGTCTATCAGGTCTTTTGCTGAAGTCTGAGTGGCACTATCAGGACTCAGCCTCTTAGCAGAGCCAGCAGACTGGTGGAAAGAGGGTACGAGTACTTCGCGAACGTAAACAACAGAAAACAAATCCACACTATGAAAAAAAAAAAAAGAAAAAGAAAAAAAGTTACCGCTAAACGAAAGCACAAAGAACACCAGGCAACGATATGTGGAGTTGTTCTTTCCGAAAGCTATTTGTGTTCATGTCACTTTTTCTCTCTTTTTTTTGAAAATTCATGTGTGTGTGCCGTGGAAGCTGCGATACGTAGCCTAGAAATGAGTGTGTGGAGGGGGGTAGAGGAGGTGCAGGGTAAGGTGTGTGTGTGTGTGTGTGTGTGTGTGTGTGTGTGTGTTGGGGCTCATGTACGTTTATGTGTATTTGACTGTGCTTTCATATCTGTGAAACTGCATGTTTGGTGCATATCTGTTATGCATATGTGGGTGTATGTCTTCTTTTCTTCTTTTTTTTCCATTTATTTGCTTATTTATCATAATTGTTGTCTTTTTTATTTATTTATTTATCTATTTATTTATTTTATTTTCATTATTATTATTGATTTATTTATTTATTTATTTTTATTTTTATTATTATTATTTAGTTAGTTTGTTTTGTTTTTTATTCTTTTTTTTTCTCAAGGCCTGACAAAGCGCGTTGGGTTACGCTGCTGGTCAGGCATCTGTGGTGTAGCGTATATGGATTTGTCCGAAGGCAGTGACGCCTCCTTCAGCTACTGAAACTGAAAAACTGAAACATGTTTATCTTGATTAATTCGATGTAACAAAAGTTTGCTAACCCCACCCCCATACACGCTTTATGGCGTTCTGGATAAATCATAATATGTATCCGTTTCGGACGGGCGCAATAGCCGAGTGGTTAAAGCGTTGGACTGTCAAACTGAGGGTCCCGGGTTCGAATCACGGTGACGGCGCCTGGTGGGTAAAGGGTGGAGATTTTTACGATCTCCCAGGTCAACATATGTGCAGACCTGCCAGTGCCTGAACCCCCTTCGTGTGTACATGCAAGCAGAAGATCAAATACGCACGTCAAAGATCCTGTAATCCATGTCAGCGTTCGGTGGGTTATGGAAACAAGAACATACCCAGCATGCACTCCCCCGGAAACGAAGTATGGCTGCCTACATGGCGGGGTAAAAACGGTCATACACGTAAAAGCCCACTCGTGTACATACGAGTGAACGCAGAAGAAGAAGAAGAAGAATCCCTCTCTCTCGCCCTTTACTCCCAAGTTTGACTGGAAAATCAAACGGAGTGTATAGTCTTTTTGATGAGACGATAAACCGAGGGTCCCGTGTGCAGCGCGCACTTGCCGCACTGGAAAAGAACCCATGGCAACGAGAGTGTTGTCCTCTGGCAAAATTCTGTAGAAGAAATCCACGACTCTGATAGGTACACTAATGTATAAGCATGCACTCACGGACTGACTAAACGCGCTGGATTAATTAATGCTGCCTGTCAGGCATCTGCCTAGAAGATGCGGTGTGGCGTATATGGATCGAACGCAGTGATGCTTCCCTGAGAGACTGAAACTGAAACTAAAAGAGGAAACACACACACACACACACACACACACACACACACACACACACACAAGAGCGCCAACAGTAATCAATTCACCCGTGAGCAGTGTGGTGACAAATCTGCCTCCTCATTACATGTTCCCCTACAGAACCGAACCTCTCTCTGCCCCCTGTTTGTGTGGCGCGGGGGATATTAGATAACAGCGGAAGTCTGGCCATTAATCTTCCCCACACAGACAGAGAGATACAGACTGAGAGGAGGGAGGGAGAGGGAGGGAGAGAAAGAGAAGGGGGAGGGAGGTAGAAAGAGATAGAGCCCTAGGGGGGTAGGGGTGGGGGGGTGGGGGGCAGAAAGAGAATCAGACAGACAGAGACAGAGACATGGGGAGAGGGAAAGAAAATCAGATAGATAAAAACACACAGAGAGAGAGGAGAGGAGGAAGAAGATGACATAATCAGTGACAAGGACACTGGGAGAGAGAAAGAGAATCAGACAGACAGAGACAGAGACATGGGGAGAGGGAAAGAAAATCAGATAGATAAAAACACACAGAGAGAGAGGAGAGGAGGAAGAAGATGACATAATCAGTGACAAGGACACTGGGAGAGACAGAAAGAGAATCAGAGAGACAGAGACATTGGGAGAGAGAAAGAGAATCAGAGAGACAGAGACACAGGGAGAGAGAAAGAGAATCAGAGAGACAGAGACACAGGGAGAGAGAAAGAGAATCAGAGAGACAGAGACACAGGGAGACAGAAAGAGAATCAGAGAGACAGAGACACAGGGAGAGAGAAAGAGAATCAGAGAGACAGAGACACAGGGGGGGGGGAGGGTAGGGGGGAGGAATACACCAACCGGTCTGCTAATTTCAGTCAATCAATCAGTCCATTGCACGCATAACTGTATGAACGGGGGGGGGGAACAAGAATCATCACCACGATTGTCTGATGCGAACGGAGGAAGACATTGTACCGTCATCACAGGACATCATCGGTGGACTATCATGTTTCCTAGCACAGTATGTCAGTGAAGCACACACATGCAGCTCCGAATGGGAAGAACAAGCGAGGGGGGGGGGGGGGGGGGGGGGGGGGGGGGGGGGGGGGGGGGGGGGGGGGTTAGAGGAGGGGGACATGCAGAGGAGTAGAGGGGCAAACGCAGCTCTGAAAAAAAAATACAACAAAATAACCCCAGATGAAACAGTTCACCAGAAAGCACGCGGCATACAAACTTTTTTTTTTTTCTATTATTATTATTCTTTTTCTTATATAAAACAAACGCTTCCCCCCCAATACACAATCGACCGGCCATTTCAACCGACAGAAGACGTCAATGGCGCCCAGGATTTCTGCTGAACCTATTGATTTTCTTTCTCTCTGAAGATTTTATCTTCATAAACACACATTCCTGCTTTCCTCTGAAAGAAAGTTCAAAAGCGGTGGAGGTTGGGGGGTAGGGGGGTAGGGGGGGGGGGGCACAGGGAGGGGGGCGTGGGGGGGTGGAGAGTTAAAGAAGTACAATGGCAATCGTGCTGGAAGCTTTGTTCTCCGTCTGCACAGTTCCCACCCCCATCTCTGCGAGGGTCGTCTCTTCCCTTTCACCCCAGCTCTGTTGGTATGAAGGCCAAAGTATTCCGGCTCACACCTGAGACGATGATCATAAAGCATCTAGTGCTGAACATCTGAAGTTTCATCTTTCTCCTCTTTACCTTTTTCATCTTCTTCTTCATCATCATCATCATTTCATTGTAGGCCTTGAGTGTATACATATAATAATAATAATAATAATAATAATAATAATGGTATTTATATAGTGCTGAATCTTGTGCGTAGACAAATCAAAGCACCTTCCTCATCTCCTACCCCATCCTCACCCTCCTCCTCCTCACCGTCCTTATCACCCTCCTCCTCACCCTCCTCATCTCCTTCCCCATCCTCACCCTTCTCCTCCTCACCGTCCTTATCACCCTCCTCCTCACCCTCCTCCTCACCCTCCTTTTCGCCCTCCTCATCACCCTCACCCACAACCACTGAAACTGAGCTCTTGGTGTTGTGATGGTTGCGATAAAGCAGCAACGCATTTAAAACAAAAACGACACGCACACACGCTCGCGCGCGCACATACACACACGCACACACATACGCACTCATGCATGCACGCCCGCATGGACTCTCTCTCTCTCTCTCTCTCTCTCTCTCTCTCTCTCTCTCACGCATGCATGCAAGCGCGCACACACTTACACTCACTCACTCATCCTTACACAGACGCGCGCGCGCATGCACAAGCTCACACACACACACACACACACACACACACACACACACACAAACAAACAAACAAGAAGACCAGGGGATGAGGATGAATAATTCATGCAGAGCAGTGGCCCAGGGATAATCCACCGGACTGGACAGCAAGTGTCCACTGGTTCGATTCCTAATGCGGATTTTTACATGAAATATTGACCCTTACCACCACCTCCTCACGCCCTCCCTGCCCCCTCCCCCCAACCCCCAACCTCCCAACCCCCTCCACGAAAAGCTTCATTGGTGGTCTTGGTGCGGAGGAAGGTGGTTGAATGGTTAAGACGCTCGTCTGTCAAAACAGAGTCCCCGTGAGGGTGTGGGTTCGAATCCCGCTCTCGCCCTTTCTCCCAAGTTCGACTGGAAAATCAAACTGAGTGGTCTAGTCATTCAGATGAGACGATAAACGGAGGTCCCGTGTGGAGCACGCTCTTGGCGCACTGGAAAAAGAACCCATAACAATGAGAATGTTGTCCTCTGGTAAAATTCTGTAGAAGAAATCCACTCTGATACGTACACAAATATATATTCACAAATCAACCCCTTCCTATCTCTGTGGCTGCCTTCACCTCTACACTCCATCTCGCTCACTACGATCAGCTTCGGATCCACTCTATTTACGCATACCCAGATTCAAACTATCGACTGTTGGCCACCGTTCTTTCTCTGTCTCTGGACCTTGCAATTGGAATGAACTTCCTCTTTCGCTTTGTCAAGTCTCCACACTCAGCTCTTTCAAGTCTAGCCTTAAAACCCACCTCTTCCCAAAATAGCCTCCCTTCCCTGCCTCTTCCTTGTCTTCAGTTTCTCCAGTTTTAGAGTTATGCGTGTGTGAGAATAACTGGTGCGAAAGCACTTAGATTTGTCTATGCACAAGATTCAGCGCTTTATAAATACCATTATTATAAGTCAGAATGTGAACGTTGTGTGTGAGTCTGTCTGTCATGTGAGCTTGAGCTGAGTGAATGTGGCAGTGTGACAACCACTGAGTTATGCGTTCAATAACTGGGGTCATTATCTTAAAACACTATATACAGCAGCACCAACAAAGACGGTAACAGCAACATTTGCTGGGGAAAAATGTCTTTAACCACCACGTAATTCTGTCGCTTTGGAGTAATTCATTTAATGCCCATTTACTTTGAAGAGGCTGAGAATGAACCTTGCTCATTCACACTCCTTCCAGAGGCATTTTTTCCTTCGACATAAAAGACAATGAAGAAGAATAAGAAAAGGAAGAAGAGGAAAAAGAATGATAATGACAATAATAATAATAATGACAATAACAATAATAATGACAATACAATAATACTACAACTAATGATAATAATGATAATACATTGTACTTATATGGCTCTCAGCACCTCACATGAACAATACATTAAACAATAGTATATCACACCACACAAAAGCACATGAGGACATTGAAGTCAAAAACAAAAGCCTATGTTTTCTAACACAATACTACAAATAGCAGATATGATTAATCACAGAAAAAAAAATCACAATTCTGATTCAATCATACAAAACATTCAGTGCAATTGAGTGTGAAAGTATACTGTGAAGTTTCACCATTCTTCTTCTGATTATCATACAAGTACCACTACTATTGCCACTACTACTACCATAAAAGGAGGAAAGTGGCAGAATGGTTAAGACGCTCATCTGCAAATACACCGTCAGTGTACTTTCATTAAATCAGCATAGCTTCAATCATTTAAACTGCACTATTTAAATGTATTAGAAATGTCATTTGATGTCAATGTTTGGTCTTCGCACATATGCATTATCTTATGTTGTTGCTTATCCCAAACCGAGTGGTAGTCTTTTCATGTAATATGTATACATGTGCTTTACTAGTCCGTGAAGGTGTGGGTTTGAACCCCGCTCTCGCCCTTTCTCCCAAGTTTGACTGGAAAATCAGACTGGGCGTCTCGTCACTCGGATGAGACGATAAACCGAGGTCCCGTGTGCAGCACGCACTTGGAGCACCAGAGAGAAAATAAACATAGCAACGAGAGTGTTGTCCTCTGGCAAAATTCTGTAGAAGATATCCACTCTGATAGGTATACAAAATATGTATATATATATATATATATATATATATATATATATATATATATATATATATATATATATATGCATGCACTCAAGGCCTGACAAAGCGCGTTTGGTTATGCTGCTGGTCTGGCATCTCTGTGGTGTAGTGGTGTAGCGTACATGGATTTGTCTGAACGCTGTGACGCCTTGAGGAGAAAGTGAAACTGAAACAACTGCTTCATCTCTGATATGGCCCTGTGCGGTCGGCTGGGCAATAAGCAACAATTATGAATCAACCGATGCTAATTATGTTCCCACAGACACTGCAGCTGGGACTGCCATTGTTGCTGCCATTGGAAAAATTATACAACGCGACAACAGACGTCAACGTTTTTTTGTTGTTGTTTTTTTAAAATAAATACTAACAACCGTAGCTTGCTTAATTAATTTGCCTCTTGCAAAACCGACACCAGTATACCTCCATGGTCATTAATTGTACCTCTTTTTTTTGTCGGTTATACTCCCACACCCATCCCTCGTTCAAACCCCTCTCACTAGCTCTCTTCATCACACACACACACACACACAGACACACACACACACACACACACAGAAACACAAACGCGCGAGTACGTGCACACACGCACAGACACACACAACACACAAACGCACACACATACACAAAGTCGCGAGCACGCACACACACGCACAAAGAGACAGCCACAGAGACAGAATCATGCGTCCTGTCCTGTCCTGTCAGCGTGTTGCCACGGACCAGAGAAAAGAACAGAAAACCCATCACTGGCTGGAGCCAGCTCTTTGTTTGTCTTGCAACAGACGGAATGTTTTGGGATGCCGTGCCGCTTCCATTCGCAACCTGAGCCCTGTTCGATCGAACTCGCACGCCAAACACCCGCCCGTTTTCCCCATGGGCAGGGAACAGGGAAAGGGGTGGGGGTGGAGGGGAGTAGTGGGCTGGGTATGGGGGGGGGGCGGGGGGGGGGGAGGTAGCACCCGGCTGGCTGGAGATCAATGGGCTTTTAATGACAGGAGGTAAAAGCTAACAGCGTGATCAACCCTTTCAACGACGTTTTTTTCCCCCTCTCAACTTGTTTTAACTCACTCAGTACGGCCAGTCCTCTCTTCTCCTCTACACAGACCCCTCGGATGTCCAGTGGGTGTCTGAATGACCCAACCTTTAGCTTCCGTCGTCAGAATTGTGGTATTCTTTGTCAACATTCACCTCTTCAGTATAAGAGCCTTCCGCTTGCAATATTGTGATGGAGGTAATTGGGCTGAAATGCTGTTAACGTCGTCTCTTTCGCCGTTCGTATGGAGAGAGTTAACCTTCCTTTCGTCATTGTAGCGCGTGCAGCTAGAAAAGCTATATTTCCCCAAAAACTCTCGTTTCAACCTCGTTCAACAACAACCACCTCGTGCGAAGTCCTTCCCCCAAATTCTGCTTTACACTTCCTTTTGTTTTAAGATGGTGGTGGTGGTGGTGGTGGTGGTGGTTTTCAGAGTATTTGCAAAACTCAGTTCTGAACCTCTTTATTTTTGACTTGCTGTTTTTTTTCAGAGTATTTTACAAACTCCGTTTTCTTTTGTTTCCAATAGTTGTTGCTTTCTTTCCAGGACATTTTCCAAACTCAGTTTTAAGTGACATTTTTTTCTTTTGTTATAAGTTTGGGGTTTTTTCGGAGTATTTTCCAAACTCAGTTTTCAAACCTCCATTTTCTTTTGTTTCGAGTTATTTCAGAGTATTTTCCTAACTCGGCTCTATGGCTCCTTTGATTTTTAATCTAAATCATGGGACGGTATTTCCGATTCTATATTTTACACTTCCTTGGAACTGCACTGCATTGTGAGAACTTCTCGAACTCTGTTTTTACCATCCTTTTCGTTGAGTTCTTGAAGAGACTTTCCCAACCTATTTCATTGTGTGTTGGTGGTGGTGGTGGTGGTGGTTTTAATTACAATTCATTTTCTGAGTTCCCCCCCCCCCCCCCTTCCTCTTCTTCTTCTTCTTCGTGGGCTGCAACTCCCACGCTCACTCGTATGTACACGAGTGGGCTTTTACGTGTATGACCGTTTTTACCCCGCCATGCAGGCAGCCATACTCCGTTTTCGGGGGTATTCCCCCGTTCTGTCTCTTCACTCAACACGTGCTAGCTTTTTTCCTTCCTTTGCTCCGTGTTCTTGTCATGATGCAGATGATTATACTCACGATGGCAGCTGAAAACCAGTGCGTTCCATGGCTGTATGTAGCATTATTTCACGAAGAGGAGGTGACTGCGGTGACGAGGAACTACAATACTATACGATAAGTTGCGATGAGAAGAAATACAATACGAAAATACGAGAAGAACAAGAAGAAGAATAACACACACAAAAAGAAGGAAGAATCGCCAGCATCAGCATCAGCATCACAGCCATACTAACAATAACAGCAATAATAATTGCTATTTGATGAACTGTGAGTCCAATCTGGACTCCACACATCAGTGCATCACAAACTCATTGTGTTGCCCCAAATGGGAGAGGAGTGTGTGTGTGTGTGTGTGTGTGTGTGTGTGGAGAGAGAGTGAGCAAAAGAGAGAGAGATGGAGAGGGTCGGTGTGGGATGCCAGCGGAGGTAACTAAGCAAAGACCTTGAATGATTAAATGAAACCTCTCCCAGTATTTCCCAAAGCTCTCATTCCCTTTACACGCTAAGCCGGGGTGATCAGTTCAAGCTTTTTGCACTCTTTGTATCATCATTCCCTTCCCCCCCCCCCCAAATGTCTATGTGCTTATATAGCAAGTGAAAGGAGGAAGGGGGGGGGGAGGTGATTATATTTGCATAGCGTGCGTGTGCGCGTGCGATGGGTGTACGTACGCACGTGGTTTCTTTTTTTGCATTTTGTTCTTTGCACTGCAGGCGCAAAACTGAATGTTATTCACTGTGTGTGTCTGACCTGCCAACGTAACACTTCTCATCATTATTGTCCATGATGATGATTATTATTATCATTATCATCATCATGATCATTATCGTTATAGTTACCAACATATATTATATAATAAGCTTGGAAAGAAAGAAAAAAACGAAAACAAAAAGGTGCATTCAAGCGGGATCGAACCATGTAGGGTCAGTACCGAAGAAAGCAGACTAATCCCCAGTGCTGAGGCATATCTGACGTCATTTGACTAACCTTAATATCTAGAACAATGTTGTTGCTTTCTTTATCGTGCGATAAATAGACGTGATTGTACTGGACGTAATAACGCCGTGTAAATTATATTTTTTGTGTGTTTTATTATACCTCGATTATTCTTTTATTTCAGCGGTAAAGGAAACGTTGCCATCGCTTCAAGCACTTCGCTACACATGGTAGATCTGCACAAACCAGTCTACAACGGGCTGACGAAGAAACAATCAATTCAATTTTTCTTTTATGTTCATTCCAGTTAATTCAGTGTCCACTTTAGCATATTTATATACAGTAAGCACGTCGATGGTGTAGTTAGTATCACTTTAAGTGTTCTGTCCAGAATTTGTATTTCTTTCCTTTTGATCGTGAACAAGAAAAACGATGTCATGTCTTCTCACCAAACACAACCTGCCTTCCAGCAAGTCAGTGGGAAGCGGTTTTTAGAATTTTCAAATTTCGGAACGAACCTTAACGAAATAAAACTTAATGATGCGGAAATAAGGCTTAATTCGGGAGACTCACAACCTATTATTGATATGACTCGATCGTGAAGATTTTTTTTCGTACTATTGTTTAAGCCAAATTTGGTATTGGCAGACAAAGTATTTCCAGAGAAAATGGCAATGTTAAAAGCTTAACACACACACACACACACACACACACACACACACACACACACACACACAACCGAACACCGAGTTAAAATATAGATTCACTTTGTTTACACAAGTGAGTCAAATAATAAATGGAAGAAGCAAGAGGCAAGGGATTATTTAAACCCACTGAAGACAGCATCTGGGAGAGGGGAATTGGGGGGGGGGGGGGGACTTTTGGTCTTGAAATTCCTCTGTACTTCTTTTGTACTTGACATTGAACTCCAGTTTATTCTTCTGTGGGCTCGACAGGTGTTTCGGATGTGGTGGAGGAAGACGGAAGTGAGTTTGACTGCCTGCTAGACTGGTAATGATGATGATATTGATAATAATAACATTAACAACGACAGCAACAACAACAGGAAGAAGAAGGAGGAGGAGAAGAAGAAGAAGAAGAAGAAGAAGAAGAAGAAGCAGGAGGAGGAGGAGGAGATGATGATGATGATGATGATGATGAAGAGGAAGAAGAAGAAGAAGAAGATGATGATGATGATGATGATGATGATGATGAAGAAGAAGAAGAAGAAGAAGAAAAAGATGATGATGATGATGATGATTAAGAAGAAGAAGAAGAAGAAGAAGAAGATGATGATGATGATGATGATGATGAAGAAGAAGAAAAATGTATATTTGTATTGCGTTCTCTCCAAGAGCTCAGGGCGCTTTACACGAAAGAAAAAAGTTGCAAATGACGTGAACCATTCACAAGCACTCTTTCTCCCCCCCACTCCCAGCCCCCTCTCCCTTCCCTCTCCCCATTCCCCCTCTCTCAAAGTGAGCTGACCGGTAATGTGGTGGTGGTGTTTGAGAGGAATTTCATTCAGAAAACCAAGTATTTCTCTGTTGCTAAGGTTCGTGGAAGGCAGTGAACTGCAGACTTCACGGCAGAATGTGAGGAATTTCATTCAGAAAACCAAGTATTTCTCTGTTGCTAAGGTTCGTGGAAGGCAGTGAACTGCAGACTTCACGGCAGAATGTGAAGGACGACTTAAGCTTCAATTTCCCAAAGAGTCGTCACTGTGTTCAGACGATCGACATAATTAAACGCTACACCACATCTGCAAAGAAGATGCCTTAACAAGCAGCATAACCGAATGCGCTTAGTCAGGCCTTGAGTGCACGAACAGTTGTGTGTACCTTTCATGAGAGGGGATTTCTTTTACAGATTTTTTTGCCAGTGGACAACTCTTTTGTTGCCGTGGGTTCTTTTCCAATGCGCCAAATGCGTTCTGCACACGGCATCTCGGCTTATCGTCTAACACCAATGACCAGACGCTCACTTTGAATTTTTTCAAATCAAACTTTGGAGAAAGGGCGAGTGCGGGAATCGAACCCAGACCCCCACAGAATTTGTACTGGCGGATGAGCGTCTTCACCATTCTGCCACCTCCCTTCTAGGGAGGGACCACTTCATAAATTAAAGCAGGAAAGTTTTCGTCAAATATCAAACAAACAAAATCGGGAGATGATTTCGATTTTTGCAGACTGCTTAATTGTGGTCTGCCACTGACCTCTTCACTGAAAGAAAACACCAACGGTTGTTTCCGGCACACGTGCAACACGAACAACTTGAATTTTGTTTCCATGACGACACAAGGGAAGCACTGCATTCATACACCTTCACGTGGGTGAACAAAGAGAAGCCATCCACCAACTGGTTGGCCAACCCATCAAACAGAACAGTGGATGAAGACACATACAGGTCAACAACCGTACGGTCTCAAGAAGAAGAAAAAAAAAAGAAAAAAAAAAACACACACACAAAAACCCACCAGCAACTCTGTCATCAACATATTACGACTTCACGTCAGATAATGACTTTCTCATCGCGTTATTTCTGGTATATTGCTGCCCTGGATGGCAAGACACTCAACACAAGTTACATCTGCTGACAACAAGAAATAAAGAAGAAGAAAAAACAAAAAAAAACACAACGCGTGCTTCATCTTTCTCTTTGTTACTACTCCCTGCGTGTGAAGAGCTGTAAACGTGGAGGCAGCGAAACTTTCTTTACGGCTGCCCTTCCAATAAATGTCTTCCGTGTTCCCCCCCCCCCCCCCACCCAACGCATCCCATTCTCAGAAATGATGACACGGCTGTCACACAGCCAGAGATAAAAGGACAAGCATCCCCCCCCGTTATGACCTCCCTTGCCACGCTCCTCACACCTCCGCTATCTCATGTGTATCATTACCAGTCCTGTTTGCGGGAACGCTGAGTGGATTTGGGTTGTCCCGGAAACCCTTTCCGGTGCTGACAATTGTGTTACCTACCCCCTCCCTTTCGTTTGTGCCTGGGGGGGGATGGACAAGAAACAGGGGTGGGGGTGGGGTGTTAATGACATGACTCACTGATCAGTGGGCATGACAACGATGGAGTATTGTCTCAGACGTTTTTTCCCTCCTTCTTGACCTGAGGTCAAAGTCCTGTTTTGGTTTTTGGTTTTGTTTTGGGCATGATAGATTTCCAAGTCGCACACTCTTGTGTCCAGCTAGCTATCCGTGAGCATGTTTGAAAATTGTGAAGTGTGACTTAGCGGTTAAAATGAAAGAGGGAGGTGTGTAATGGTAGCGTTGGCATT
Source organism: Babylonia areolata (assembly GCF_041734735.1). NCBI lineage: Eukaryota > Metazoa > Mollusca > Gastropoda > Neogastropoda > Buccinidae > Babylonia > Babylonia areolata. The sequence goes on along the minus strand of NC_134881.1, from coordinate 52,870,085 downwards.
TGAAGTAGGGAAATAAGCATGGCAATTAAAAAAAAAAACTTTGAAAATTAAAAATAAGAATAAAAAATGAATTAAGAAATATTCTGAAATAAGAATGGCAATTAAAAAAAAAACTTTGAAAATTAAAAATAAGAATAAAAAATGAATTAAGAAATATTCTTCTTATTATCATTATTATTTATGATAACAGTAATAACAATAATACGACGACTACTTCTACTACTACTACTACCACTACTACTACTACTACTGTTGCTGCTGCTGCTGTTGCTGCTGCTGCTGCTGCTAGTATACCAAATGTTCTCTGGTGTGTGGTAAACCCCAGCTGGAATCCAGGCTGGTTTCAACTGTGATCAGAAATTCACTTTGATGCGCCAGTGGAGGGGTTGAGGGACAGAGCAGAAACCTTCAGTGTGACCTCTTGCAGTATTTCCCAAAGCTCTCGTGGCTCCGCTGGTGAAGCCTGGGAATTCTCGTTCCACCTTCTGTCTGTATGTCTGTCTGTCTGTCTGTCTCTCTCTCTCCCTCTCTCTCTCTGTCTTTCAAATGATTTGTTTTTCAAGCACTGCCCACCTCTGTCTTGCATTGTTACAAAAGGTTCACGTTTTTGTTTTTAGAATTAAACTACGGAGTTCCATTTGGGGTGGGCGTGTTTGTGAGTGAGTGAGTGTGTGTGTGTGCGCGCGTGTGTGTGCGTGTCTGTGTCTGTATCTTTGTACGTTTTCCATTCTTCGAATTCCATGTGCAAAACAGCCGGAACAAAACTCAAAACTGTGTGCATGTCTAGGTCTGACAGATAAATATTTCTTCACTTAATTTTCCCATCCCCAGAATTGGCTTTTCCTTGAATACATCGCCTCTCCATACGAACGGCGAAAGAGACGACGTTAACAGCGTTTCAGCCCAATTACCATCATCAAAATATCGCAAGCGGAAGGCTCTTATACTGAAGAGGTGAATGTGTTGACAAAGAATAGCACAATTCTGACGACGGAAGCTAAAGGTTGGGTCATTCAGACACCCACTGGACATCCGAGGGGTCTGTGTAGAGGAGAAGAGAGGACTGGCCGTACTGAGTGAGTTAAACCTTCCCCAACCAGAGTCGGGTACCCATTCACACCGGGGTGGAGTGGGGAAATCCAGAGTTATGTGCCTTTTCCCAAGGCCTTCAACTCTGATCACTGGTGAACAAATCCAGCACCTCACTGAGTTAATTCTGACTGCAGCATCGTCGCATCATGACAAAAGAACAAGTGTCCTGGTTATCACCATGTAACACGTTTTATCCCAACAAGAGGACCGATAAACATAAGTATGTTGCAAATCCTGTTCACGGATCTGGGGTGGAATCAGGTTGGCCCAGAAGAACCCTTCCCGGTGTTCAAAATTGCGTTGCTCCCCGTTCCGTTTGTGTCCACGGGGGAAGAAGAGAAGAGGGGGGGGGGGGGGGGGGGGGGGGGGGGGGGGGGGGGGGAGGGTGCAGTCGGAAGCTGAGAGGAGAACACAGACCAAACGGCATGAATATGACAGGAGTGTTTCATCACATCTCCCCTTTTGCCCTGATCCCAGTTGCATCACAGGCGATTTTTCACGTTTACAACCACTCACACGTTTCTCGTGTCTTCAATCAGCGATATGTGTGACGGAGGTGGGTAGAGGGGGTGCAGGGTAGTGTGTGTGTGTGTGTGTTGTGTGTGTGTGTGTGTGTGTGTGTGTGTGTTGGGGCTCATGAACGTTTGTGTGTATTTGACTGACTGTGCTTTCATATCTGTGAAACTGCATGTTTGGGTGCATATCTGTTATGCATATATGTGTGTGTATGTGTGAATGTGTGTCTGCATGCTTTACATTTATTTGCTTATTTATCATCATTGTTGTCTTTTTTTTTATTCATTATTATTATTATTATTATTATTATTATTATTACTTTTTTCTTTTTTTATAAATTATTATTTATTTATTTATTGTACGCTTATAGTTGACTTCATAAAGTTTTTGCGCTTTATACATATTAGTAGTAGTAGTTGTTGTTGTTTTTTAAATGTATTTATCTATTATTTATTTACTTTTTTTTCTCAAGGCCTGACTAAGCGCGTTGGGTTACGCTGCTGGTCAGGTATCTGCTTGGCAGATGTGGTGTAGCGTATATGGATTTGTCCGAACGCAGTGACGCCTCCTTGAGCTACTGAAACTGAAACTGAAACTGTGACGGGATATTAAACAAACAAATTCCTCCTCCTCCACCACCACATGCCTCCTGCACTCGCTCTGTCCATCCGTTTCTCGATGTTTCTGTTTTCCTGACTCGATGTGAAAACGCTTTTTCAAGCACTTTATTATACGTACCAAACGTACACTGTGTGAGCGCTATACTATTCATTGTATGGAGTGTGAATTTTACTTCCCCCTTCACCAGACCTTGTATAGCGACCTGCGTGCTGGTCATTTCTGATCAGACGTGAAAGAATCTACAACGTCAAAAGGATAGCCCCAGAAAAAATTACGTCACAAAAATCATTTTGAAAGTAAAAAGAAAAAGAAAAAAAAAAGGAAACTGCAGATCACATAACTGGGGATGGTAGGGGGGGAGGGGGGGAGGGGGCGCGGGGGTAGGGGGTGGGGGTGGGGGGGGCTGCAATGTGGCCACGCGCTTCCCCCCGAGGACAACACAGCCTGACTTTCAGAGGGGAATCTGTTTTGTGACAGCGAAACAATTGCTACGGTATAGATATTGTTCTAGTGCTGGAGAATAACTTTCAGGAGGACTGTTGCCATATTGACAGGAAACATATAAACACAAAAAATCATAAATCCACAAGAAAATGACTAAAGGAATTTCACTGCAGATATTGTTGATGTCGTTTATTCATTTTATTCGATGTATTCATTTATTTCTTGATCCATTATGTTTGTTTACTTATTCATTTTACTCATTTATTTTTTTCATTCTATTTATTCATTTGTTTATTTACCTGTTTCTGTTTTACTACTATTCTTAGCATTCTTGCTATGGTTGTCGTCATTATCATCGTTGATTTTGTTGTCATCGTTATTATTTTCTTATCACCATCATCATCGTCGTCATCTTCATCATCATCATTATCGCTGTCAGCGTCGTGGATCTTTAACGTCTACAGTTATTGTCTATATTATCAGCAGCAGCAGCAGCACGACCAGTAATGCCTAGAAACAGACAGACAAACAGAATTTCAGTTTCAGTAGCTCAAGGAGGCGTCACTGCGTTCGGACAAATCCATATACGCTACACCACATCTGCCAAGCAGATGCCTGACCAGCAGCGTAACCCAACGCGCTTAGTCAGGCCTTGAGAAAAAAAGGTGAATAAATAATAGATAAGCGTACATAAATAAGTAAATAAATAAATAAAAAATAATAATAATATATAAAAAAGAGGTAGCAGTAATAATAATAATAACAACAACAATAATAATAAATAATAATAAATAAATACAGAAGACATCACCCATTGAAATCGGTCGCCATCCCTTCGTGTTTTCCCTTTCTAAACACAACCGACGCCTTCCAGAAATTCGGCCTCAAAACGATTGACCTGCTTGTGGGGTTTTCAGCTGTCTTTTGAGCGCGGCCATCAATCGTGACGTCACACGCACCTGCGGCCCGAGAGCTTCGTTCGGCACGGCAACATTTCACTTCTCGCATCTTTCTCTTTGGCAAGCCTCGTTTATTTTTTGTTTCTTTTGTTTTTTTGTTGTTGTTTTTTGTTGTTTTTATTGTTTTTTTTTTGTTGTTGTTGTTGTTGTCGTTGTTTTTTGTTATATATTTTTGTTAGATACACATGTATGTTAAAATGTATGTATGCAGCGTGTGTGTGTGTGTGTGTGTGTGTGTGTAGTCACATTTTGGTGTGTGTATGTAACATAGATATGATGTATTATGCTAACAAAAGCGTTTTTGTAAAGCACCTAGAGCAGATTTCTGGATAGTGTGCTATATAAGTATCCATTATTATTATTATTATTATTATTATTATATTTTGGGGGTTTTGGGGTTGTTGGGTTTTTTTGTGTGTGTTTTTGTTGTTGTTTTTTTGTTGTTGTTTTTTTTGTTTGTTTGTTTGTTGTTGTTTTGTTTTGTTTTGTTTTTGTTTTTGTTTTTTTTTTTGGGGGGGGGCGGGGGGAGGGGGGGGGGCATAAAGACACACATCTATTCGCACTTTTCAAGCCCCGATTTTTTTTTTTTTTTTAATTCTCTGGCTAAGAGACACACATCTATTCAGCTGTAGAATTTTGCTTTTTTATTTGATTAAATCTTCTTTGTGTTTGCTTTTGTTGTTTCATTTGGTGGAGGGGGAGGGGGTGCAGTTTGTTTGTTTGGTTGTGTGTGTGTGTGTGTGTGTGTGTGTGTGTGTGGGCGCGCGCGCGCGCGTGCGTGTTTTTTTCCCTTAAAGACCAAAGAATTCTTTTCAACGTCCTTTTCAACACTTTATTTATTCAAACAAAGCCACCTGAAAAAGACAAACATAAGATTTAGCTTTAACGTAACTTTTGTGGCCGCAAAACTGAACACCAGGACTTTTCTCTTTCTTTGTGTGTGTGTGTAAAGTTTTCTCTTGGTTGTCAAGGGCTCTGAGATACCTTAGCGTAAGTCATATTCCCATGCAAGCCTAGCCCCGTTTGCAGTACAAGCAAAAAGCCCTTTACTGTGTCTGTCAAAACTCGAAGACAGAGGTGGCAGAGGTTGGAGTTGGGTGAAACTTCTAGACAGATAATCAGGAAAAGTTCAAAACACTGAAACGAAGCCTAAAGCTGCACGGCAGGAACATCACATGTAATGTTTTCAGTTCAGTTCAGAGGATGTCTTTCCCTGTCCACCTCTCACAAACACACACACACACACACACATACACACACACACACACAACACAACACACACACACACACACTTACAGAGAGACAGCCAAGCAGAGACAAAACACTCCACATCCATATAATGATCCTTTCAGCAAGCCCTAACCCGCCCCCCCCCCTCCCCCCCCAGCCCGCAGGCCTGCAGTGCTCAATGCCCATTAATCGGCAGTTCCAGAGTCCTTTCCCTAAAGGCCATCCATGTCACCGACACAAACGTGGCCATTCCAGCCCTCTCAGCTACTGGCAGTAAGCACCTTTTCATTGCTCTGCATGTGCGCGCGCGAGTATTTTAACCCCGCTTAGCGTAAACACTCTCTGTTCACCACCGTGTATTGTGTGCGAGTCAGGTCTGGTGGCATTGTTCTGTGTCCGGGGGATTCCAAATTGTCGCCTAAAGTTCTTGGTGTTGTTCGGTATGTGTTCCAGTTTGGAGCGGCCTGGCCTCCTTTCCCATGGCCTTTCTGGCCTTTTGCTTTTCTTCTCTCTCTCTCTCTCTCTCTCTCTCTCTCTCTCCAAAAGGCCAAATGTAATCATCAGTCTGGTACAATGAAATAGGAACAGACAAATGCACAGATCACGACTTAGATTTACAATACGGCTCTGTATCTGACTAGTTGAGCCTGAACTGGGAACTGGGGGGTTAGTTGGAGCATAGCATTAATAATGGCAGAGTATTAAACAACAGTAAAGGGAAGTAACTCTCTCCATTTACAAGGCACCACAGCTTCAAGTCAATGCTGCATATGTTACGTGTTCAGTAAGTGCTCAATGGGAAACCATTTACAGCTCAGTCTTTTGTGAAGGACTATGACTCTCAAACTAGGAGGCAAAATTGCACTGGCTCTTAGTGCTGCAGCCTTGTGGGCTAGTTGGCCTTTGGGAACCATCCCAACGCCGACTGTCCTAAAACCCTCTTGGCCGAGAGAGTGGGGATGTAACTTGGGCAAGACACTATCCACTGTAATCAAATTCTAGCCCAGATAGTCGGAACAGCAGTTGCCTCCTCTGCTGTTCTGATGGTCATAGTCGGACACGACTGACTGTCAAAAATATAAGCTCTTGGTAAATACGAGTTTCAGTTTCGGTTTCTCAAGGAGGCGTCACTGCGTTCGGACAAACCAATATGCGCTTCTTCACACCTGCTTGGCAGATGCCTGACTGCAGCACGACCCAACGCGCTTGTCAGGCCTTGTGTGCATGCACACACATACGCGCGCGCGCACACACACACACACACACACACACACACATATTATATATATATATATATATATATATATATATATTGCGCGCTACACACGGGACCGAGGTTTATCGACTCATCCGAACGCTCAGTTCGATTTTCCAGTCAAACCTGGGAGAAAGGGTGAGAGCGGGGATTCGAACCCAGGCTCTCACGGACATGCATTGGCAGATAGGCCTCTTCACCATTCTGCCACAACCCGCTCCGGAAATAAGAGGTACACAGGAACAAACCCACACACTTCCTCAAAAATGAAAACAAAATCTCCCTCGCTTTCATCTGCGTGGCGTCGTTGAAGGGCTGTGCTCTCGCAGATAAGATCACACACACACACACACACACACACACACACACACACACACACACACACACACATGCATACAGAAACAAAAAGAGATGATATGCAGACAGATAAGACGAACGCCATCCATTCACGAGACCACAACCAAACCAGGACAATTTCCGTTTTCACCCAACTCATGCCGGCCCACGTGCTGTTCACCACAGTTGGTCATAGATCCACTGCCTGAGCTCCACCATTCCGAAAATATTCCACCTCATGCTGTATCTACTTTGCAAGTTCATTTGACCTTCAGCAGAAGTGCTTTCTCTTGTTCTGCTGTTGCGCTGCGTTGCATAAAATGGTGTTGCCATGCGTTACAATACGGCAGTTCAGTTTTGGAGGGGGCTGGGTTGCCATATTGTAATGACAGATTTCTCGAAGTGTGTGTGTGTGTGTGTGTGTGTGTGATGTTATCATGATAAAAACTCACCAAAAGACTGAATGTCACCATGAGGACACTCACCTTGAAGGCGCTGCTGCAGAGTCGCCTCGGTGATATCGATAGCCTGTAGCGCCTGCTCTGATTCCACGCACACAGAAGCTTACCCATTCATCAAACTTCCCCCTTTCAGTAACTGCTGGGATGCGGAGCGAGTGTGCATGCATTGTTGTTTACTTCTTTTTTTTTAAATGATTTCACGACAAAATATTCCTGGACATTTCACATCGCCGTGAATTCTTTACGCGCAAGCTATCCTGAGAAATCTGTTTTAACATCTCTACTAAAAAGAGAAAAGAAAAAAACCATGTGCCAATGTCACCAGTGAAGGCTTGAAAAGCAGGAGGAGTAAGAAAACCTCCCGCCTGTACACGATTTGAACGAAGAATCTGGGAGTTTTGATTCCAAAGTAGCTTCACTGCGGTCACTTTATTGCATATATTGTCGTTCTGATTATTGCATATGGTGCAGAAGGCATTAGTGTCAACAAAAACATAAAGGAAATTCTTGTAGCTCAAATAACAATGACACAGATGATCACCAAATTTATGGAAGGTTTTGCACCAACAAAAAGCAGCCGCGGCACCTGAGATGGGTACTCTTCAAATTTAAGCCAGAAGGGACAGTGAGTCCCAAGATTTTTGATGTTAACATAATTTTTCGCGATCTCTATACTCTAAAGCACCAAAAAATGCATATGACAAATTTATTAGAGGGGGTGTGGGGGGGGTGGGGGTGAAAGGTGGACCGTTTCTCCTGACAGACTAAAATGTGCTATGTGCTGGGTCATCTCTACCGTTCTGAGTCCTGTTCAGAACCAACTGTGAAAAGTTTACAAAGCAATTCTCGTTTGATCAGCACATGCCTCCATCTTGGTTTCGTTTTCTTCTTCTTTTTTTCCAAAACGATGGCAGTTTTCCACCGATGGAAGAGGGTTGTGGTCACCACAGTAGTAACATCATTGCCGTGGTTATCATTATTACAGTAACAGCCAATGAATAAACTTATATTTGGGCAAATAGCAAAACGATAGCTATATAATCAATGGTTTCTCCATTACAATGGAAAGTCAGCTTAGTCTTTTGTGAAGGACTATGACTCTCAAACCAGGAGGCAAGATTGCACTGGCTCTTAGTGCTGCAGTCTTGGGGGCTAGTTGGTCATTGGGAACCATCCCAACGCCGACTGTCCTGAAACCCTCTTAGCCGAGAAAGTGGGGATGTAACTTGGGCAAGGCATTCTCCACTATAATCAAACTCTAGCCCAGATAGTTGAGATAGTAGTTGCCTCCTCTGCTGTTCTGATGGTCATAGTCGGACACGACAAACATACATACAGCAGCCAATGCAACAGCTGTTGCTCCCATTACTACTGCTTACTGATATCCCAGCTTCTAACGACATGCACCACTTCTACTGCCAATACCACTGTTCGTGCTCTACAGTTGCTACTGTTGCTGATACAACTCCACAACCATCGCTACAACTACTGCTACTACTGACGTGATATTACTAACAGTATAACGACGACGCCAGAACGTTTATCAAAGCCACACACTGATCAATGCCCATGATCAGTTCCAGAAAGAAAGAATAATCAAGGTTGCGGAGGCAGAGGTTCATGAACCTGTATTCCCCAAGACCAACGCCTTTCCACGAAACACCTTCGATCCGGTAAACCAAACGGCGGCCATAACAGCCGCCAACACCACGGGATAAGAACAAAGACTTTGTTTAATTAAATTTGCGTGTCGGCCTGACCTGGAGCAGACGCGCTGTTTGATGTCCTGTCGCTCCTGTCAAGAAAGGTCATTCCACGCTAATCAAGGCTGGCAAGGCAAGGCAGGGCAAGGAAAGGCAAGGCAAGGCTGGTTGCCTTGGGGGCTATTCGATCTGCTCTTGCCCTTCCCCCGTCCCGATGGGCCGAGGGTTCAAATCGAAGGGCTCTTTGATGAAAGGCGAAGAGCGATCCCGTCAGAGCCGATCGTTTCAGCTCAGCGGTCTCTGTCCAACGAAAACAGCCATCACTCCTCCCAGTGATGACATTTCTTAGCTGCTCCATCATATGCAGCCACACCCATTTATAAAAGACTCCCATTACTCCAGTTTTCAGTCGTCAACAAATGAGTTGGAGTCGAAGGCTGCGTCGCCGTTGGGTTGGTCTGTCAGAGAGTACCCCAGCACTGCTGCTGAAACATTTCTGTTTTTCTGTGTAAAAAAAAATTGCAACGTGTTGTAACTATCGTTACTACCGCCATGCACGGACTTATGTAACCATTACTCAACTTCCGATATTTTGGTTCATTCTTATTAATGTGTTCATTTAGACTAATGGGACATGAACATTCATTTCCAGTGCCATTTCCCCACAAGTGCGATCAGCCAAAAATAGCGTGTAACTGCAAGTATAACAGTTGTTATAACAACGAGTCATAGCGACCAATATGTCATTACAACGTGTGTCTGTTTAGCCAGGAGAAGAAACGCTAATTTGATGTGTAGTCTGAAGCTTAAAACTCACGATGACTGGCATAAATACCCTTCAACTTTGCAGATGCCCCCTACCCTTTGTCCCGTTGGAGGAGAGGGCAAATGGAGCGGTTGTAATGGAGGACTGCAGCCAACAGGAATTCAATCCACCGAACTGATGCTTTACGTTAGCGTCAAAAAAGATCGTTTCAGAATTAGTGCAGCCTCTGTTCAATAGAATGTCCGGTGACCGGTGACATTAATGTTACCCTGCCCTTCCCGTCTCTCTCTCTCTCTCTCTCTCTCTCTCTCTCTCTCTCTCTCTCTCTCTCTGTCTGTCTCTCTCTCTCACTCTCTCCTTCACACAACCACACCCATGCTGAGTCTGTCGTGAAAGGAACAATTAAAAACGGGCACTGTTAACGTCAGATCGTTACGAGGACACTCACTACAAACTATCCTGCACTGCTCCAGAAGAGAATTTGAGTTGGCCTTTCTGTTGAAAGCAACAACAACAACAACATAGTTACTTCTACTTTTACATACACTGCTGTCGCTTGGATACGACCACTGCCTCAAAATTAAACTGCTTCATTCTCTCTCCTCTGCTTGCAACATCCAGCTCGCCTCGAACATTTCCATCATTATAAAATACAAGTGTCCCTGTGGGACATCTGGGTCAGTAATAACTATTTCCCCACGCCTTCCCCCTGCATGTCACTGGTATGGAAAACTGGCTGCAGAAGTCACGGCCATCAGAGGAACAAACAAGATTAACTCACTCAGTACGGCCAGTCCTCTCTTCTCCTCTACACAGACCCCTCGGATGTCCAGTGGGTGTCTGAATGACCCAACCTTTAGCTTCCGTCGTCAGAACTGTGGTATTCTTTGTCAACATTCACCTCTTCAGTATAAGAGCGTTCCGCTTGCAATATTTTGATGATGGTAATTGGGGTGAAATGCTGTTAACGTCGTCTCTTTCTCTGTTCGTATGGAGAGAGTTAACAACTTCACTGCTGCGCTCAACTTGCAACAGGAACGCTAAACAATGTATCGCTGGTCCAGTTTAGAAAGCGACGTCTACGCACGCTGCCCTAGAAACGCATCGATTTGCACGTGCCCTGCTTCCGTGAACGAGGCCAGAGAGCGAATGAACGGAGGGGTTTATTGACGGACGGAAGCCTGGGATGGGAAACACGGGGTCCGTTTCCTCAAAACACTCCCCAGCTTAGCACGGGCGTCACAGTCGAGCGTCTCGGCTTCCCGTCTTCCTTCGTTCTGTTCTCTGTGTTTTGAAACTTTCCCATTTCCCTAAGTGCGGTTTCTGCGGTGACCTGTGTGATGAAAGTGTCTCTGATCTTGGCACCGTTGTTGTACAGTTTAGCGGTGACCTGTGTGATGAAAGTGTCTCTGATCTTGTTGTTGTACAGTTTAGCGGTGACCTGTCTGATGAAAGTGTCTCTGATCTTGTTGTTGTGCAGTTTAGCGGTGACCTGTGTGATGAAAGTGTCTCTGATCTTGGCACCGATGTTGTGCAGTTTAGCGGTGACCTGTGTGATGAAGTCGACAGTGATGAAAGTGTCTCTGATCTTGGCACCGTTGTTGTGCAGTTTAGCGGTGACCTGTGTGATGAAAGTGTCTCTGATCTTGTTGTTGTACAGTTTAGCGGTGACCTGTGTGATGAAAGTGTCTCTGATCTTGTTGTTGTACAGTTTAGCGGTGACCTGTCTGATGAAAGTGTCTCTGATCTTGTTGTTGTGCAGTTTAGCGGTGACCTGTGTGATGAAAGTGTCTCTGATCTTGGCACCGTTGTTGTACAGTTTAGCGGTGACCTGTGTGATGAAAGTGTCTCTGATCTTGGCACCGTTGTTGTGCAGTTTAGCGGTGACCTGTGTGATGAAAGTGTCTCTGATCTTGTTGTTGTACAGTTTAGCGGTGACCTGTGTGATGAAAGTGTCTCTGATCTTGGCACCGTTGTTGTGCAGTTTAGCGGTGACCTGTGTGATGAAAGTGTCTCTGATCTTGGCACCGTTGTTGTGCAGTTTAGCCTGAGTGTCTCAGCTTCCTGTCCTCTTTCTCTGTGTTGTGAAACTTTCCCCATTTCCCAAAGTGCACTTCTCTTGTGCACAGCATCTCAATCATGGGTAACACGCCAGATGTAATATTATCACTCTGATTGTTCCCATAAGTATCATTTCATCTCATTTCGTTGTCTAGAGCACACAAGCTAAATGTCCCATAGGGAGGCCTACTATCATCTGCTTATTCTTCATGGGCTTCAACTCCCAAGCTCACTCATATACGTTAAGACGTCGTATTGAATAAATATATACACGAGTGGGCTTTTACATGTATGACTGTTTTTAACCCTGCATGTAGGCGGTCATAGTTCATTTGGGGGAGTTACCATCTTTGTTGGAAAAGCTTCTCTGACTCTGGATAAGAGAAATAACAGGAAGTTTTCTTGACTTAGAATCAAATTCACTTGACCATTTCGGTGGTCTCTCAGCACCTCAAGCAGCAAAACTGGGCCAGCATTTCAAGGAGCATCAAACCGGAAGTGACTCTGATTTCCACAAGCATCACTGAGAGTCACACCACTGACCTGCACGAGACATCATTGCCATACACAGATACCCGTTCATGGAAAAGGAAGGTGAAAGACGCCACCCACATTAACTCACTCAGTACGGCCAGTCCTCTCTTCTCTACACAGACCCCTCGGATGTCCAGTGGGTGTCTGAATGACCCAACCTTTAGCTTCCGTCGTCAGAACTGTGGTATTCTTTGTCAACATTCACCTCTTCAGTATGAGAGCGTTCCGCTTGTAATATTTTGATGATGGTCATTGGGGTGAAACGCTGTTAACGTCGTCTCTTTCGCCGTTCGTATGGAGAGAGTTAAGGTGAAAAAACCAAGCCTCAAACAGTACACTGGTCTGGAACCCCCTCCAATGTACGAGTCCTTTACAATACCACAACTGGTCACTTGTTGCTAGGTAGCACTTAAAAACCCATTTTTCCGATCTCCCACATCAACAGATATACAAAACTGCTAGTGCCTGAACCTCGTTCATGTGAATAGGCATGAAGAAGATCAAATACGCACGTCAGAGATCCCGCAATGCACGTAGTGGCATGCACCCATGCACAAACGAAGTATGACTGCCTACACTGCTGGTAAAAACAGTACTTTTCCAAAGATTCGTACTAAAAGTTATGGTGAACGTTCCTTTTCTTTTGTTGCACCTAAGCAAATGAAGTCACTGCCCTCACACCTCCGTTACACCCCAACACCCGCATTCAAGAGAGCACTCAAAACATATCTTTTTAAACTGTACTTTTCTCACTGAAAATTTTCCATCTGCATATGCTTGCTGTAAATTTTGTTGCAGGATATGCTCTTTGTGTTTATCTGTATGCATCTGTGATGATTTTGGTGTGCTTTTCGTGGTACCTGGTTCCCTGGTGTTTTATTTTTGACAATGGTGAATGTGATGTGCTTTGTTTTGCTGTGATTTGCACCACTCTGATTTGAGACTCTGATGGTGCCTGTGGTTTATATATATATTTATTTATATATATATATATATATATTATATATATTTTATTAGCCATTTTCATGTCAAACTGTGTAGATTTTGTACATATTTAACGACACTTAGTCTTAAATTTGTATATTTTATTGTAAAGCGCGATGAGCCCCATCTGAGATGGGGGGGTACTGTGCTATACAAGCCTACATTTTTTTATTATTATAATTATTATTATTATCATTATTATACAGGCAAAAGCCCATTCGTGCATACAAGTCAACGTGGGAGTCGCAGCCCATGAAGGAAGAAGATTTCACAACCTGTCAAACCCAAGATTTTCCTGCATCAGATTGGTTGATGAAGGTGGTGAGAGACAAGAGAACTGTTCAAATTTGTAACAATTTTTTTCCTTCTGAGTGCAGAGACCTTTCTGCTACATATTATCATCTCATTTCGTCATTATTGCAACAACAACAAAAAAACAAAAACAAAAAGCCAAACAGTATGTGGATGTCATCATATCGGAGCGATTGATAACCATACTTATGAAACCCACTGAAGTACTGAGTATATTTACATATGACGATAACTGATCTTTGACAACAGTCCTGTCTCCAGAATAGGAAATAAGCATTGCTTAATGTAGCTGTACCCTTGAACCGTACAATATGTGAAACGTGTACCTTGTTACGTTATAAATCATTTCTTCACTAATGCAATACACCCATACTGGCTTAAAACGGCGTTTTGATTTACTGTTAACATTATTATCAGTATTATCATTATTATCATTATCATCATCATTATCATCATCATCATCATCAGTGTTGCCATGATCTAATATATTACTGTTACTACTATTGTTATGGCAAATGAAGGTCCTGCTGATGTAGTCACTACTACTACTACTACTACTACTCCTGCTGCTGCTGCTGCTGCTGCTACTACTGCTACTACTATCACCACCACATAAAAATTTCCACCATTATAAAACTGACCCTTTAGGCCATACAGTTCACTTTTTAAAAAAACCCTGAGCTTCTGTTCTCACAGCCTGACTCAGAGCAAGGTGTAACAGTAACAACAACAAAAACTTTGCAATTAATTGTCAACTCCTCTCACAGGGATAGCAGAAATACCGTGAAGGTCTTGCCGGTCCAGTTTAGAAGCGACATAAATACTGTGTGGAGTGATGGCCTAGAGGTAACGCGTCCGCCTAGGAAGCGAGAGAATCTGAGCACGCTGGTTCGAATCACGGCTCAGCCGCCGATATTTTCTCCCCCTCCACTAGACCTTGAGTGGTAGTCTTGACGCTATTCATTCGGATGAGAGGATAAACCGAGGTCCCGTCTGCAGCAAGCACCTAGCGGACGTAAAAGAACCCACGGCAACAAAAGGGTTGTTCCTGGCAAAATTCTGTAGAAAAATCCAATTCGATAGGAAAAACAAATAAAACTGTAGGCAGGAAAAACTACAAAAAAAAAAAAAAAAGGGTGGCGCTGTAGTGTAGCGACGGGCTCTCCCTGGGGTGAGCAGCCCGAAATCTGTTGTGATAAAAAGAAATACAAAGACAAATACAAATATCCACGCTGCCCCAGAAACACATCGATTTGCACGTGCCCTGCTTCTGTGCGCGAGGCCGGGAAGGGGGGGGGGGGGGGGGGTATGGGGGGGGCGGGGTGAAAGGAGGGGTTTATTGACGGAAGGAAGCCAGGGGCGGGAAACACGGGGTCCATTTCCTCAAACACTCCCCACTGTCAGCACCGGCGTCACAGTCGAGCGTCTCAGCTTTCTATCCACTTTCATTCTCGGAGTTTTGAAACTTTCCCCATTTCCCAAAGTAGCGTTTCTGTCGTGCGCTGTCCAATAAGAGTGTCCACGTCTTCAGTCTTGGCACCTTTTCCCTACAGTTCAGCCTCTGTCTGAGGTAATGCGCCTTGTGAAGTATCAAGCTAACTGTATTTACTTGTGGTTTGTCTTCAGAACTTTAGCCTCGCCTGAAGTAACACATCTCATAAAGTATCAAGCTTATTGCATTTACCTGTGCTGTATCTTGAGTATTGCTAAAGCTCGCAAATCTAACAGTCTCCATGAGGACCGTTCGTTTTATCTTATTACCTTATCATACTGCTCACAAAATAGCCGCCCGTGAGGCCCCATATCATGTTTATGGACACAAGACAAAAGCCATACACTTCCCCCACCTGACTTACACGACAAAGGTGTGTGTGTTCACGAGTAGCTCATCAGCTTGCCTTGTTATACCGCTTAAAGTCTTAACTCCCGAGAGCAAGGTTTCGGTTGTGCATGCGCACTAGAGCCTATCCATAAAAGGGAAAGGGGCGGAGTTTATCTATAAAAAGCGCGAGCACGTGTCCGGTAGGTTAGTAGATCGTCATATTTCTCTCCGTTTGCATGTTTTACAAACAATGTGGTCGTTTACGGTTGCCAACGTCGAGGGGCTGTCTGCATGCTTTCCAATTCTCACCGGACAGTACCACGTACTGGTGCTATTTTTATCTGACAGACACGTCTAGCGCAAACACAAACGGCTCTAGCTCCGCCCCTTTTCTCTGCATTCAAATTTTGTATTACGTGTAGCTAACACATTTTGTACTTTCCAAAGTCAATTCAGGTCTAGATTGGAAGCTGCTAGGCAAATCTCGCTCTCTGCCATAAATGAAGCCAAACCGTAGCTTTATTAGGCTTTTATTTTGAATAAACCTTCACCGACGTCACAGTGTCAGACTCTGGTGAGAAACTGGCTTGATTCAAATCGCCCGCCATTTATAGTCCGGTTCAGGCTTTAACGCCAAGTCGACTTTGAACGCCGTATCAGAACTCTCGACAGGGGACAAAAACCATACAACCACCGAAACCTCCACAACGATGTTAACTCACTCAGTACGGCCAGTCCTCTCTTCTCCTCTGCACAGACACCTCGGATGTCCTATGGGTGTCTGAATGACCCAACCTTTAGCTTCCGTCGTCAGAATTGTGGTATTCTCTGTCAACATTCACCTCTCCAGTACAAGAGCCTTCCGCTTGTAATATTTTGATAATGGTAATTGGGGTGAAACGCTGTTAACGTCGTCTCTTTCGCCGTTCGTATGGAGAGAGTTGATGGTTATATCAACTGTACGCCCTGGAAGCATTCTCATAGATCAGCAATGCATCTACTATGAAACCCATCTCTGAATCTTGATCTTACTCATGGAACAGAAGCATAAGCATTAACTGAATCTTAAAGCATTCAAGCATTCATTCTCTTGCCGTTCACTGTTTCTTGCAATAGCCAAATGGTTAAAGCCATGGACTTTCAATCTGAGGGTCCCGGGTTCAAATCTCGGTAGCATTTCCTTTGGTACAAAAAAAAAAAAAAAAAAAAAAAAAAGGAAAAATAAAACGACAAAAAGATTTAAGAAAACGAGAAACGGCAATGCTGAGAGGAGCGGTATATTCTCGTCACACGGCCACGTACAAAGGATGAAGAACACATCATTCAGAATATTTCACATATACAAACAGAAATTATTGCGCAAAATACATAATCAATACACTAGAACAACAGCCATTCAATATAATTATTATACACATAAAAAGCATAAACGGTTCAAGCGTTCACAATTCACTTACATTGCTCGGTCTCAGTCCGCAACCTTGCTGCACACATTCACGATCTTATTCAGCACGTTCTCATTCTTTCCTGCAAGGCTCTCATACCAGCAGATGAAAGAGAAAGTCGAAACGGATTCAATACAGCGCCCATAGAAATCTTTGAACTACTTTAGAATCAACTCTGATATTTCTTGAGTTTCTGCGAACAGTAGATGTGGGACTGGCTTTCTTTGTTCGTAAAAAAAAAAAAAAAAAGGTTTTATCAGAAGTAAAAATTCGCTCAAGATCAATAGCACTTCCCTGAAAGACCTTTATTTAGACACTCTTTCAACCTTTACATCATTGATAAATAGGTATGTGGTGAGAAGGCGGTATTTTCCCCCTAAAATCAATATACCCTTTCTTTTGTTTGCTGAACGGTTCTAAGCATTTAAGATGAGGTAAACTATTCGTTTAACTCACTCAGTATACAACGGTGAGAATAAAACTATCCGATGGGTACATTTTCCTTGAGTCTTAAAGTGTCACGTAGAAGGTCACCATGTTTCCAAGAACACAAAGAAGAGAGAAAACGAAGGACAGTGAGAGTGAGAGAAAGGAACCCCTGATTCAGCGCTGTGTGATGTGCTGGAATAAAGAAAGCAAGGTGACAGGCAGACATTGCCATTGACGTCATGGCCTTACCGCTGCACGACAGTATCTGATCTATACCGGAAACCCCGCAGACAATGCCAAAGAAACACTCATGTGCACGCACTCATGCACACACACACATACATACATACATACACACACACACACAGAATAGGTGGGGAGAGAGATGGAGGGAGATTAATTAACACAGACACATGCACATGCACATCACACACACACACACACACACTCACACACACACAGATTAGGTGGGGAGAGAGATGGAGGTGAGTAATACAGACTCTCTCTCACACACACACACACACACACACACACACACACACACACACACACACACACACACACACACACACACAGAGAGAGAGAGAGAGAGAATAGGTGGGTAGAGAGAGATGGAGGGGAGTAATACAGACAGACAGACATAGGAAGAGAAAATCAATTTTCCTGATTCTGCTGATTATGACAAAATAGCCAAGGCAGAAAATTTATCACTCAATATTCTGCGCTCAACCGATGTTTCTTCTTCTTTTTCCTTTTTTTTTTTCTTTTTTTTTTAACACACCTCAGCATTTTCAGCTTCAGGATAATTCTGAAATTGATTGCTTCTTCGGGATAACCCAATTCATCAGAGATAGAAAAAAAATATATCTCCGCTTCGATTCTTCATGCCGGCATTGTTGAAAACCACTTCCTCCTTTATTAACATGTTATAATTAATGGCTAGCTCTGGAAAGGGATTTCTTTTTTTCCAGTAACAAACAGTGCACACTTGCCTTCTGGCGAATCCGCGCTGGGAATTCCCTCTTTTCCATCAGCTGTGTGTGTGTGTGTGTGTGTGTGTGTGTGTGTGTGTGTGTGTGTGCGCGCGCGTGCGTGCGTGCGTGTGTGTGTGTGTGTGTGTGTGCGTGTGTGTTGGCTGCCCTAATACAGCCATCACGGTGCGTTTGACTTTAATCAAAAAAATTCCCAAAAGCAAAAGGCAAGATTCTCACGCCATCTGCAGACTACCAGGACTTTCCCCATTATAAGGCCAGAAGAACTGCCAGGACTTCACCCCTCTTCAGACAGCCAGGACTTCACCCCTCTTCAGACAGCCAGGACTTCACCCCTCTTCAGACAGCCAGGACTTCACCCCTCTTCAGACAGCCAGGACTTCACCCCTCTTCAGACAGCCAGGACTTCACCCCTCTTCAGACAGCCAGGACTTCACCCCTCTTCAGACAGCCAGGACTTCACTCCTCTGCAGACAGCCAGGACTTCACTCCTCTGCAGACAGCCAGGACTTCACCCCTCTTCAGACAGCCAGGACTTCACCCCTCTCCAGTCAGCCAGGACTTCACCCCTCTTCAGACAGCCAGGACTCCCCAATGGAAC
>NC_134881.1:52806522-52846522 GCF_041734735.1 Babylonia areolata | reverse complement strand
TTACATTATCTCTGACGCCAATTACTTCATTAAATCTCTGACGTTAATTACATTATCTGACGCCAATTACTTCATTAAATCTCTGACGTTAATTACATTATCTGACGCCAATTACTTCATTAAATCTCTGACGTTAATTACATTATCTGACGCCAATAACTTCATTAAATCTCTGACGTTAATTACATTATCTGACGCCAATTACTTCATTAAATCTCTGACGTTAATAATACATTATCTCTGACGCCAATTACTTCATTAAATCTCTGACGTTAATAACACATTATCTCTGACGCCAATTACTTCATTAAATCTCTGACGCCAATTACTTCATTAAATCTCTGACGTTAATAATACATTATCTCTGACGCCAATTACTTCATTAAATATCTGACGTTAATTACATTATCTGACGCCAATTACTTCATTAAATCTCTGACGATAATAATACATTATCTCTGACGCCAATTACTTCATTAAATCTCTGACGTTAATTACATTATCTGACGCCAATTACTTCATTAAATCTCTGACGTTAATTACATTATCTGACGCCAATTACTTCATTAAATCTCTGACGTTAATAATACATTATCTCTGACGCCAATTACTTCATTAAATCTCTTACGTTAATAATACATTATCTCTGACGCCAATTACTTCATTTTTAATCTCTGACGTTAATAATACATTATCTCTGACGCCAATTACTTCATTGGGTCTCTGACGTTAATAATACATTATCTCTGACACCAATTACTTCATTGGGTCTCTGACGTCTGATGGTGCATTATTTGAGGAAGGAAGCTGGGGCCTGTTTTGCATAAATCCAATCAGCACGACACCTGTGCATATAATTTACAGTCGCTTATTTGCCATTGGTCTACCAAAAAGCCAATTCCCCGATCCATACATACGCACAAGGGACAGCACTGTTCATGACTTGTCTTCGCACACAGAGTGGAGAGAAATCGCTTATGCATGCACTCTGCTGAATGCAGGCCTGCCCAACGTACACACTAACACAGTCTATTGTCCGTGCACGTGAAGGAATGCACGAGTCTGCCCAAACTCATCAAAACAATGGGTTTTTTTGTTGTTGTTGTTGTTTTTCGACTAGCTTCTTCTTCTTCTTCTTCTTCTGCGTTCACTCGTATGCACACGAGTGGGCTTTTACGTGTATGACCGTTTCTACCCCGCCATGTAGGCAGCCATACTCCGTTTTCGGGGGTGTGCATGCTGGGTATGTTCTTGTTTCCATAACCCACCGAACGCTGACATGGATTACAGGATCTTTAACGTGCGTATTTGATCTTCAGCTTGCATATACATACGAAGGGGGTTCAGGCACTGGCAGGTCTGCACATGTTGACCTGGGAGATCGTAAAAATCTCCACCCTTTACCCACCAGGCGCCGTCACCGTGATTCGAACCCCGGACCCTCAGATTGACAGTCCAACGCTTTAACCACTCGGCTGTTGCGCCCGTCTTCGACTAGCTGCGATCTGTGTTCAGTATCAAGTCAGTCTGTCCCGGGTTTCTTCCACGTGCATTCCGTAATTGTTATGACAATCTTGGTTTGACTGTCGGAAAATGATGATACCAGTGACAGACAAGAGAGGCAAGGCCTTCAAGACTCACTTGTGATACACTTTAAAAAAAAAAAAAAAAAAAAAATCCAAGCTTTTTATGTATTGAGTATAATTTCAAAATGCAATGTTTAAGATGAGAAAGATCAGTTTAAAGCAAATTAAATCCCCTAGCATTTATTACAGAGTAATTTCCCTTCTTTACTATCTGCACCAAAACGTTTGCAAAATAAATAAAACTTCCATGCTTAGCATAAGAAGTTCCTGTTTGAACAAAAAATGATAATAATGACTGCTCTTGTTGTTGGGTCAGAATATCAGATCAAAGTGCCAAATTTAGAGAATACAAAAAATATAAATATAACAGTAAATGCAGTTTGCATATAATTAGGCTTCTTTTTTTTTTTCTTTTTTTTTTTGTCTTTTTGTGCCCATCCCAGAGGTGCAATATTGTTTTAAACAAGATGACTGGAAAGAACTGAATTTTTCCTATTTTATGCCAAATTTGGTGTCGACTGACAAAGTATTTGCAGAGAAAATGTCAATGTTAAAGTTAAACCACGGACACACAGACTTTGTTTACACAAGTGAGTCAAAAATGACAGAGACTGAAGCCGAGACGGTGGCACGTGACACACGGCTATTCCATGGAGCAATGATGTTTCTTCTGACAGCTTTGATATCTGTGAAACTGCATGTTTGGTGCATATCTGTTATGCATAATTATGTGTGTGTATGTGTGAATGTGTGTCTGCATTTTTTTATTATTTTTTTTTTTACATTTATTTGCTTATTTATCATCATTGTTGTCTTTTATTTATTTTATTTATTTATCTATTGTATTATTTTTTATATATATTATTATTATTTAGTTATTTATATATGTATCTTTATTTATTTATTTATTTATTTTATTTTATTATTTTTTTGTACGCCTACAGTTGACTTCATCAAGTTTTTGCGCCTTATACATATTATTATTATTAGTAGTAGTAGTAGGGTTTTTTTTATGTATTTTTCTCTTTTTTTTTCCTTTTTTTTCCAAGGCCTGACTAAGCGCGTTGGGTTATGCTGCTGGTCAGGCATCTGCTTGGCAGATGTGGTGTAGCGTATATGGATTTGCCCGAACGCAGTGACGCCTCCTTGAGCTACTGAAACTGAAACTGAAACTGGGAGAAGGGGCAAGAGCTGGAATGGAATCCACAACCTTTACGGACACTGTATTGGCAGAAGAGCGTTTGTACCATTCTGCCACCTCCACCCCCCTCCCCCCCTTCCCCCCCTCCCCCCTCCTGTAAGAGGGAGACAAGTGAATTTGACTGTGTCTGGATCTCTGGATTGAGAGCAACTAACAGCACCACATACACACATGCACAGAGAGAGAGAGAGAGAGAGAGAGAGTGTTGTTGTGTCTGTAAATGTTATTGCTATCATCATCCTAATCATCATCATCACTACCTTCATTATCTGTATTAGATATATCATTATCAGATAACCTCCGCCATTCTGATTCCCTCGCATCTTTTAAATCTCGTCTCAAAACCCACCTTTTCCCTCAGCAGTAAGTTCAATTGTGGCAGGTCCACTTCCTTTGCGTTAGCTGTGCTTGACTATGTGTGTATACATAATTATGTATGTGTACATAACTACATGCATGTATATGAATGTGTATTGTGTGTGCGTGAGTTTATGTAAGTTTGTGCCTGCCTATGTGTGCGTATGCGTTAGGGTAGCTGTTAGATACACATGTATTGTTAAAATGTGTGTGTGTGTGTGTGTGCGTGTGTGTGTGTGTGTGTGTGTGTGTGTGTGTGTGTGTGTGTGTGTGTAGTCACATTTTGGTGTGTGTGTATGTAACATAGATGTAATGTTTTATGTTAACAAAGCGTTTTTGTAAAGCACCTAGAGCAGATTTCTGGATAGTGTGCTATATAAGTATCCATTATTATTATTATAGCTGCTGTCGCTGTTGAACCATTCTGCCACTCCCCCCCCCCCCCCTCCCTCCTGTAAGAGGGAGGCAACTGAACTTGCCATGGCTGGATCTGTGGCTTCAGAAAGCGGCTACAGTGTGCGGCAACCGGTATTTCTGTCACAACATGTCCTCAAATATCTATCCTCACTTCTACATGGCCAATGATCGATGCTCGTCACAAGGCCGGCAATGACAATCAATGCCCGTGGACACCCTCCTCCACCAGTCGTTTAAGCTCACAATACAAACACACGCGTCCGAGCGTCCATGCGAACATCCACCCACCCATAAGCGCGCGTGCAGTGTGTGGGGAGTGAGAGGGGGCGGAGGGGGGGAAGGACGTGGGGTGGGGCGGGGGGGGGGGGAGTCTCTCTCGACACGCTGTTTAACCTGCCACTGGTTTGTTCAGTCGGGCGTCAGTGGATGGTGTGGACAAACGTAACCAAGTCACTGAAGCGTCCAGTGTGTGTGTGTGTGTGTGTGTGTTGGTTCCGCAAACATTGCCTGCAAGGGACAGAGTGGGAGGGGGAGTAAGGGGGTGGGATGGAGGGCCAAAGCGTCCCTCTAGGAAGCAGACGATGGATGGATGGATGGATGGATGGCTCGAAGCAATTTAGTGCTGGCTGTGTCAACAGTGTGTGATGTGAAGTGAGCTTCGATGTATGAAGAGTATCATGTACAACTGAGAGCACACCACATACACACATGCAGAGAGAGAGAGGGTTGTTCTGTCTGTACTTACTGTTATCATCATCCTAATCATCATCACTACCTCCATTATCTGTATTATAGCTGCTGTCGCTGTTCTCCACACGGTAATGACCTTCTCACTCACTATCAATCAAGTCACTGCTGTCAGTAGAAAAGACGAAACAAAACACACAAAACATAATACCCTGCCGCTTTAAAAACAAAACACAAGGCTTTCCCTTTAGGCTTTCTCCCCAAGGTGTCCCCCCCCCTTCCCTCCCTCCCCCTTCCCCCCACCACCTCCTCCACCCTCCCTCTTTGACTTACCTGTCTCAAGGAGCGGTATGCACTATGCAGTCAAGCAAGTCAGGCAGAACCGTTCCGTTAGAATGTTCTTCGGTCATTGTTGGGTTACGCTGCTGGGTCAGGCATCTGCTTGGCAGATGTGGTGTAGCGTATATGGATTTGTCCGAACGCAGTGACGCCTCCTTGACTGAGCTACTGAAACTGAAACTCAGTCATTGTGCCGATTCTGAGTTTGAGCGCCAGCCGCGGATACGGATTCGATCAAGTGCTCTGTGAAAATGATCATAAAATGTCAGCACTTTCGATTATTTTTTCTTTCTTTTTTTTTTTTTTCTTTTTTTTCAATGACGATTTGTCTGTTAAGTCGCGGTCAGTTCATTGCAGATCTTTCACACACACACACACACACACACACACACACACACACACACACAAAGACAAACACAGAGACAGAGAGAGAGGTGGGAGAGGGAGGGAGAGAGAGAGCAGATATGCATCACAGTGTGTGTGTGTGTGAGTGTGCGAGTGTGTGAGTGTGTGCGTGCGTGCGCGTGCTTATTTGCACATGTGTCTGACCATGCATGTTGTACTTTCTCTGCTTGGTTTTTCCCCGTCATCTGTTTTTGTTTTTTGTGGGGGTTTTTTGTTTTTTGTTTTTTTGTTTTTTGTTGTTGTTTTTTGACCACACAACTCTTCGGTTTCTTTTTATAACAGTTCCATTTTGCATGTTTTATATTAGTTTCTTCTTCTATTTTTGCTGCTGCTGCTTCTCTTTCGTAAAAATATATATATATATATATATATATATATATATCCCCCCTCTCCCTCCCCCCGTGTTTGTTGCCCAAAAGGAAATGAAAGATAAACAGGAGGAGGAGGAGGAGAAGGAAGTCTATTTCTGAGACAAAAAGCGGCGACATTATTTTCACCGACCGTCATCGTACCTCAATACATATACAGCCCCGTTCCATAATGACATTACCTCGCCCTGCCCTGCCCAGCCCCACCGTGCCTCCATTACCACAGGTAATCCTCAGGCCTCTCGATTCTGATCCCCGTGTGGTGGGGGTGAGCTATAAACAACATCGTTAACTAATAATCCCCTCGCCAAAGCCACAGCGTTGCCATGGTAACTCGGGAGAAGTGCGATGGTCTTGTGTGAGTCTGATCGAAATAGAAAAGAAAAAAAAAACGGGTCCGTTGTTATATGCTTTGTGTGTGTCCGTGTGTGTGTGTGTGTGTGATGCATATTTTGTGCTGTTTTGGTGTGGTTGTTCGTTCATGCAATTTGTGGCATTGTCTTGGTAAAGTCATTTTTTTCCTGTATATCTTCCTATGCCATTATGTACGACTGTATTTATACATTTTTCATAGGAGGCGCTTGGAACCCACTATATGAGAAGTTCGCGCCATGTAAGTAGTAGCAGTAGTAGTTGTCTCAGTTACTCAAGGAGGCGTCACTGCGTTTAGACTAATACAGTAGTAGTAGTAGTAGTAGCTGGACAGGGCACGTTGTCCGCATGACAGACAGCAGGATCCCGAAGATGCTCCTGTATGGCCAGCTGAAGGAAAGCCACCGCGAACTTGGAAGACCCTGCTAGCGCTTCAAGGACACCTTGAAGACAGACCTCAAAGCCTGTGACATAGACATCGCTTCCTGGGAAACTGATGCCCTTCACCGCTCTCGCTGGAAGATGCTGTGCTCTAGTGGCATAAAGACGTTTGAAAACAAGAGAATGCTGACCATGAAGGAGAAGCGTGAGCGAAGGAAGCAGGGCTCAACTTCTGGAGACGTTTTCCCTTGCAACACCTGTGGGAAGTGCTGCGCATCCAGAATTGGCCTTTTCTCCCATATGAGGACACACACTGACAGACAAGCCTGCTTGCCTATTCCTCCGTCGGCCCGACGGGAGCCTCCATTATCATCATTAGTAGTAGTAGTAGTAGTAGTAGTTTCTTTTTAGGGGGTGTCACTGCATTTAGACTAATATAGCACACAAGCACATAAACAAGCATGTAGATAAGCAACACTGAGTGCAGTTGTGCATGTAGATTTGGTGGGGGTTGGTTAATTGCTGCGAGAGTGTGTGTGTGGTATTCTGTAAACGTGAAAGCAGTGAAGTGGCTGTTTGCTATCACTGTTACTACATCAGTTAATTCAGTGAATCAATTGTCCGTTGTTTTTTTTTTTTCTCTAATTTTGTTGTTGTTTTGACCAACTTGGTTCTTTTACGTTTTGGTTAATATTTTTATTGTGATGGTTCTCTGAAATAGATAACAATAGTTTACCCCCCCCCCCGTGTTTGTTGCCAAAGGGAAGAAATGAAAAGAGGGGGGAGTAAGGAGTCTATTCTGAGCAAAGCGGCGCTTATTTCCACCTCCTACCATCTATCCCCCTCTAATATACTCGCTCCCTCAGCCCACTCCCTCAGAATCTCGGCTCCGTTCTGACCCAGTGGGGGGGCTAACAATGTATATACCTGCAAGCAGGTGCCGATGGAATGCGGTTGTTGAGTTGCGAAGAAGAAATAAAACGGCGTGTTGCTGGGTGCGGTGTCTCTCTCTCTGGATTATCTGGATGTTCAACAAGTGTTGGGTTCATCAGTAGACCTAGCTGCTAATATTCCATCAACTAAATGGCAATCATCGTTAAAAGATTTTTTTTTCACTGAATCTCCTTGTTTTCCTGTATTATACTTTATGGAGTTTGGAACCATTTGGGTTCGCAGTAGTGTGCTGTGTTGTTCTTCTCTCTCCTCTTCTGCTATACAGTTCTCTCTCATCTACTGCATGGCTCTTTCCCTGCATCAGACCACCACAACACACACAACAGCACACAACCAAGCACACACCGCTTCATATGGAAGACCTCATTACCCATTGCAAGAACGCGAATAAGGGACCTCAAAGCCGTGAGAAGAAGTTTGGAAACTGACCATAGCAATGAAACGTTACTTCAGGAGAGGGTGGGGGATGGAAGAGAGATGAAAAAGAGAATGGTGACAGAAGGAGAGAGGTACGAAGGACAAAGCAATAAGGAAGACGACCATGCAAGACCTGTGGGAACGGTTCACTAGACAAAGATGGCGGTATCCCCAGAGGAACAACACAGAAAGACAAAGACATGCAGATCTCACGAACAAGACGGACCCCATACATAAAGACAAGATAGCGAGATAACGAAAAGTACGGTCAGTACGAGAGAAAGAAGTTAGCGTTATGAGGACACGCGATAGAAATACAAAGAGCGAGAGACAGAACACAGAGGACAGACAGTTGTCAAAGACAAAGATAGCGAGATAAAACAGATCTGACGTAGCAGGACAAAGATCAAAGATTAGCGGATAAACAGAAAGCAGAGGACGACAAGATCACGTAAACAGAAAAGCAAGGACTTGACAGTAAACGACTAATAAGCGGATAAACAAAACAGACGGACAGATTGCAACAAAGTATTTTGCGAGATAACAGAACCAGGGACGTACCAAGTCATGGGAAAAGAAAACATCCAGACGGACGACAGCAAAGATAGCGGATAAACAAACACGATCGGACCAGACAGCAAAGACAAAATGCGAGATAAACAAAACAGATGGATCAGACAAACAACAAGCGAGTAAAACCATCAACGAAAGACAGACAAGACAAAGCGGTTAAAGAATACACGACGGAACTGTTATACCGTGTTGATTATGAATCACTGACGTCACAACTACAAATTCTAATCAAACAATAAACAGACACACGGACAGACACAAGACAAACGAGAAAACAGAACACAGACGACACGGCTACATAGGAAAGATAGCGAATAACAGAAAAAGCGGACAAGGAGACAAAGACCATGAGCGATGATAAACAGACACAGCACACGACAGGCAAGAAAGACAGACTTAGGAGGAAAGAAAACGACGGACAGAAGACAAAACAAAGACAGCGAGATAAACAGAACCAAAGCAACGAAGAACAGACAAAGACAAAGCAGAGTGAAAGGTACAACGGAGAACAAAAAAAGAAGCAGAACAAACAGAAGCACAGACGAAGCAGACAGACAGCAAAACAAGAATAGCGACGGAAAACAGACAAAGACAGGAGAAAACAAAAGACAAAGGAAGACAGATAAAACAGACACGAGACAGAACAGACAAAGAGCGAGATAACAGCAAAGACAAAGGACAGCAGACAAAGACAAAATACGCGGAAACAGACACAGAAACGGACAGCAAGAAAGGAGATAGAACAGAACAGACAACGGACAGCAGATAAAACAAAGACAACGGAGATAAACAAAACACAAGACAGACAGACAAAGACAGCGGAAAAACAGAACAGACGAAACAGACAAAGACAAAGCAGACAAAAGAACAAGCGGAACAGAACAAAGACAAAGCGAGATAAAAAAAACAGGAGTACAGACAAAGACAAAGATAGCGAGATAAACAGAAAACAGACGGACAGACAGACAAAGACAAAGCGAGATAAACAGAACACAGACGGACAGACAGACAAAGACAAAGATAGCGAGATAAACAAAACACAGACGGACAGACAGACAAAGACAAAGACAGCGAGATAAACAGAACACAGACGGACAGACAGACAGACAAAGACAAAGCGAGATAAACAGAACACAGACGGACAGACAGACAAAGACAAAGATAGCGAGATAAACAGAACACAGACGGACAGACAGACAAAGACAGCGAGATAAACAGAACACAGACGGACAGACAGACAAAGACAAAGATAGCGAGATAAACAGAACACAGACGGACAGACAGACAGACAAAGATAGCGAGATAAACAGAACACAGACGGACAGACAGACAAAGACAAAGACAGCGAGATAAACAGAACACAGACGGACAGACAGACAAAGACAAAGATAGCGAGATAAACAGAACACAGACGGACAGACAGACAAAGACAAAGATAGCGAGATGAACAGGACACAGACGGACAGACAGACACGGTTCAAGAAATGGGCTCCATTCTCGTAAAGCAAAAAACGCACTTCCACTCATACAGCCAATAAGAATCTCTTCCACACGAAAGAAACAAAGGTCACCCCGTCTATTTAGCGACACTCAACACCTTCCATTTCATAAAAAAAAGACAAAAAAAAAAAAGGGATCACCTCGAGCTTCAAGGACAAACACCTTTCGTGTATCGCCATCTGTGGTACACAGTGATCACATCCTTTGCTACACGTCTGTCTGAGTGTGTGTGTGTGTGTGTGTGTATGTGTGCGTGCCTGAAATCTGATTGAATGACACAGGAAAGGACTGATGAACGGACCCCAAGGCAACCGTCAGTCGGCTCTATCTACCCAGGCAGGCAGCACTGTTGTGCAAATGACCCCCGTGTTGGTAAGCGCTCATAGCTTCGTCTCCGAACGAGGACAGGCGCCATATCATTCCTCCATTCAATCGTCCTTTCTCGAGGCGACCTGAAAATGGACTGACTGGAAAAAAGCGGAGCGGTGATGCGATCGACTACGAAGAGAGTGTCCTTGGGCGCAAGACGGACAGATAGAAAGACCAAACTTGAGATTAACCCTTTCACTGCCAGTCAATTTGGAGTTCAAAATTCAAATATGCACGTTAAAGATCCTGTAATCCATGTCAGCGTTCGGCGGGTTATGGAAACAAGAACATACCCTGTATGCACACCCCCGAAAACGGAGTATGGCTGCCTACATGGCGGGGTAAAAACGGTCATACGTGTAAAAGCCCACTCGAGTACATACGAGTGAACGCAGAAGAAGAAGAAGGAGTTCAAAATTCCCTTGCGCTATAAACAGCAGAAAATATGGTGTCTAAGACAAGCTGAGGATTCCCCCTTGTGATGTGTAGAAAATTATGGCCTGTCCTACCACCGAACATAAAGAGCAGTAGGTTCATGGATAACAGACCCATGATCTGGTCACCCTTCAGTGACATGGGTCCTCTACCTAGCTGCTGCATTTAAGGCGAGTTTGGCAGTGAAAGGGTTAAGAGAAAGCCACGGAGATTATATATATATATATATATAGAGAGAGAGAGAGGGGGGGAGGGGGGGGGGGAGGCAAGAATAACTTTATCATCTCAATTTAGAGAAATTTGGATAGGTCCATTATCACAACACAGTCAAGTAAACAACATGGAAACACAGCTGTAAAAACAACAACCAATATTACGAACATATCGAAGACATGAAAGCGAGACAGAGACAGAGAGAGACAGACAGACAGACAGATATACACAGAGAGAGAGAGAGAGATAGACAGACAGACAGAGAGACAGAGAGATACAGAGAGAGAGAGAGAGATACAGAGAGACTGAGAGCGACAGTCAAACGAAGGGACAAGACGGTCACAGAAACACAGCGACTTCATTCCCAAGAGAAAAAAAACACCCACAAAACATTTCACTAAAACGACCAGGCATCTTCCTGCCACCACCCGACAGGCATAAGGTCAGTCAACAACAGTCTGTAGCAACCACCCGACAGGTATAAGGTCAGTCAACAACAGTCTGGTAGCCACCACCCGACAGGTATAAGGTCAGTCAACAACAGTCTGTAGCCACCACCCGACAGGTATAAGGTCAGTCAACAACAGTCTGGTAGCCACCACCCGACAGGTATAAGGTCAGTCAACAACAGTCTGGTAGCCACCACCCGACAGGTATAAGGTCAGTCAACAACAGTCTGTAGCCACCACCCGACAGGTATAAGGTCAGTCAACAACAGTCTGGTAGCCACCACCCGACAGGTACAAAGTCAGTCAACAACAGCCTGTAGCCACCACCCGACAGGTATAAGGTCAGTCAACAAGTCTGTAGCCACCACCCGACAGGTATAAGGTCAGTCAACAACAGTCTGGTAGCCACCACCCGACAGGTATAAGGTCAGTCAACAACAGTCTGTAGCCACCACCCGACAGGTATAAGGTCAGTCAACAACAGTCTGTAGCCACCACCCGACAGGTATAAGGTCAGTCAACAACAGTCTGTAGCCACCACCCGACAGGTATAAGGTCAGTCAACAACAGTCTGTAGCCACCACCCGACAGGTATAAGGTCAGTCAACAACAGTCTGTAGCCACCACCCGACAGGTATAAGGTCAGTCAACAACAGTCTGTAGCCACCACCCGACAGGTATAAGGTCAGTCAACAACAGTCTGGTAGCCACCACCCGACAGGTATAAGGTCAGTCAACAACAGTCTGTAGCCACCACCCGACAGGTATAAGGTCAGTCAACAACAGTCTGGTAGCCACCACCCGACAGGTATAAGGTCAGTCAACAACAGTCTGTAGCCACCACCCGACAGGTATAAGGTCAGTCAACAACAGTCTGGTAGCCACCACCCGACAGGTATAAGGTCAGTCAACAACAGTCTGTAGCCACCACCCGACAGGCATAAGGTCAGTCAACAACAGCCTGTAGCCACCACCCGACAGGTATAAAGGTCAGTCAACAACAGTCTGGTAGCCACCACCCGACAGGTATAAGGTCAGTCAACAACAGTCTGTAGCCACCACCCGACAGGTATAAGGTCAGTCAACAACAGTCTGTAGCCACCACCCGACAGGTATAAGGTCAGTCAACAACAGTCTGGTAGCCACCACCCGACAGGTATAAGGTCAGTCAACAACAGTCTGGTAGCCACCACCCGACAGGTATAAGGTCAGTCAACAACAGTCTGTAGCCACCACCCGACAGGTATAAGGTCAGTCAACAACAGTCTGTAGCCACCACCCGACAGGTATAAGGTCAGTCAACAACAGTCTGTAGCCACCACCCAACAGGTATAAGGTCAGTCAACAACAGTCTGTAGCCACCACCCGACAGGTATAAGGTCAGTCAACAACAGTCTGTATCCAACAGTCTGTAGCCACCACCCGACAGGTATAAGGTCAGTCAACAACAGTCTGTAGCCATCACCCGACAGGTATAAGGTCAGTCAACAACAGTCTGTATCCAACAGTCTGTAGCCACCACCCGACAGGTATAAAGTCAGTCAACAACAGTCTGTAGCCACCACCCGACAGGTATAAGGTCAGTCAACAACAGTCTGTAGCCACCACCCGACAGGTATAAGGTCAGTCAACAACAGTCTGGTAGCCACCACCCGACAGGTATAAGGTCAGTCAACAACAGTCTGGTAGCCACCACCCGACAGGTATAAGGTCAGTCAACAACAGCCTGTAGCCACCACCCGACAGGTATAAGGTCAGTCAACAACAGTCTGGTAGCCACCACCCGACAGGTATAAGGTCAGTCAACAACAGCCTGTAGCCACCACCCGACAGGTATAAGGTCAGTCAACAACAGCCTGTAGCCACCACCCGACAGGTATAAGGTCAGTCAACAACAGTCTGGTAGCCACCACCCGACAGGTATAAGGTCAGTCAACAACAGCCTGTAGCCACCACCCGACAGGCATATGGTCAGTCAACAACAGTCTGTAGCCATCACCAGTGTCATGGAACTGGGCCACACCATTACTTCAAGGTCAAACAGAGTATGGCTGCCTACATGGCGGGGGTAAAAACGGCGATTCACGTAAAAAGCCCACTCGTGTGTACTAAGAGTGACGGAGGGAGCCGCAGCCCATGAACGTAGAAGCAGAAGAGGATGCAGCAGGCCAGGAGTCAACAGCCACTTTTGGGAACGCACGGGAATGGGACTAAGAAAGGAAGAGAGAGAGACAGACAGACAGACAGAGAGAGAACAGAATGTGGAAAAGATAGAGTACAAAATCTAAAATGGAGAGGGTGAGTGTCAGTGATTGGAGAAAGAAAAAACATAACAGTGGAAGGGTGTGTGTGAGAGGCGGGACGGGGGAAGCCCCTCCCCTCCACCTCAACCGCCCCCCCTCCCCCTTTTCATTCGAATATACAGAAATGTCGATTTCTAATTAATAATAACAATTATCATTATGATAGAATGATAATAATCCAAATGATGATAATAATATCATTTATTTTCAGTCTAATATCATCATCTTAGATAAATAAACGAACGAAGCACGGAAATGGCACTGCCCACGACCCCTCCTGTATGCACGGCGGTGGATCCACGTCCGTAACTGCAGTCTACCAGTCGTGCAGCTGAATGAAAGAATGGGTCTGGAACTTGTCGAGCACTGTCTGATTAACAGAGGAAGGTGGCAGAATGCAGAATGGTTAAGCTGCCAGTGCAGAGAGTCCGAGAGGGTGTGGGTTCGAATACCGCTCTCGCCCCTTTCTCCCAAGTTTGACAGGAAAATCTAACCAAGCGTCTAGTCATTCGGATGAGACGATAAACCGAGGTCCCGTGTGCAGCACGCGCTTAGCGCACTGAAAAAGAATCCATGGCAACGAGAGTGTTGTCCTCTGGCAAAATTCGGTAAAAGAAATCCACTCTGATAGGTACACAAGTGTATATCATGCACTCAAGGCCTGACTAAGCGCGTTGGGTTATTATGCTCCTGGTCAGGCGTCTGCCTGGAAGTTGCGGTGTTGTAGCGTATATGGATTTGTCCAAACGCAGTGACGCCTCCTTCAGGGACTGAAACTGAAAACTGAAACTATCTAACCTAGAATCGATCTGTACGAAGTAATAATCCGGTCTGTACTAGATTTCATCGAAAAATGTTGCGGAATCGTTTACGTTCTTTTTGTGTTGGTTTTTTTTTTTTTTTTCCCCTCCAAGCTTGTTCGTTGTGTGCGGAGTCCAAGCCGTCACTTTCCACACACGTATCAGGTGCCCGGTTAGCTCAGTCGGTAGAGCATGGGACTCTTAATCCCAGGGTCGTGGGTTCGAGCCCCACATTGGGCGTTTCGTTTAGGAGGAAGGTGGCAGAATGGTTAAGACGCTCAGCTGCCAATACAGAGAGTCCGTGAGGGTGTGGGTTCGAATCCCGCTCTTGCCCTTTCTCCTAAGTTTGACTGGAAAATCAAACTGAGCGTCTAGTCTTTCGGATGAGACGATAAACCGAGGTCCCGTGTGCAGCACGCACTTGGCGCACTGAAAAAGAACCCATGGCAACGAGAGTGTTGTCCTCTGGCGAAATTACGTAAAATGAAATCCACTTTCATAGGTACACAAATATGTAAGCATGCACTCAAGGCCTGACTAAGTGCGTTGGGTTATGCTGCTGGTCAGGCATCTGCTCAACAGATGTGGTGTAGCGTGTATGGATTTGTCCGAACGCAGTGACGCCTCCTTGAGAAAGTGAAACTGAAACTGAAGTGAAAGTGAAACCGTACCACGAAGCATCAACAAGGGAGTTAATCAGCCGACTGTTTACTCCATTACCTGTCTCAAACGAATCCCCTACGTACATATCCATCCACGCTGTGTGTGTATATATATACATACCAAACGAAACGCAATACCAAACACTCGTTTAACCACTGTCTGTTTAACTCTTTCCATACGAACGGCGAAAGAGACGACGTTAACAGCGTTTCACCCCAGTTACCATCATCAAAATATTGCAAGCGGAACGCTCTTATACTGAAGAGGTGAATGTTGACAAAGAATACCACAGTTCTGACGACGGAAGCTAAAGGTTGGGTCATTCAGACACCCACTGGACACCCGAGGGGTCTGTGTAGAGGAGAAGAGAGGACTGGCCGTACGGAGTGAGTTAAACGCGGATGGAATGTAACAAAGTGCGTGATCGTCTGCGCCCGTGATAGGGATTCACACAAGCCGTGGGTACTGCTGCGTTTTCAGTTTCACTTTCTCAAAGAGGCTGCACTGCCTTTCGGACAAATCCATACACGCTACACCAAATCTGCTAGGCAGATGCCTGACCAACAGCATCAACCAACGCACTTAGTCATTCGGATGAGACGATAAACCGAGGTCCCGTGTGCAGCACGCACTTAGCGCACGTAAAAGAAGCACACGGCAACAAAAGGGTTGTTCCTGGCAAAATTCTGTAGAAAAATCCACGTCAATAGGAAAAACAAATAAAACTGCACGCAGAAAAAATACAAAAAAAAAAAAAAGGGGTGGCGCTGTAGTATAGCGACGTGCTCTCCCTGGGGAGAGCAGCCCGAATTTCACACAGAGAAATCTGCTGTGATAAAAAAAAAATACAAAATACAAAATAGTAAGGCCTTGAGCGCACACTTATATGTTTGTGTACCTGACGGAGTGGATTTCTTACGACAGGATTTTACCGGAGGACAACACTCATTGCCGTAGGTTCTTTCACAGTGCGCCAAGTGCGTGCTGCACACGGGACCTCGGTTCTTCGTCTCATCTGAATGACTAGACGCTCAGTTTGATTTTCCAGTCAAACTTGGAAGAAAGGGTGAGAGCGGGATTCGAACCCCACACCCTCACGGACTCTCTGTATTTGAAGCTGAGTGTCTTAACCATTTCGCCACCTTCCTCTGCTGTGTGGCTTACTGCGAACGTTAAGGTACTAGTACCACCCAATCTGGTATCCAAAATCGTTTTGTTGGTTTTTCTATTTACAATGACTTATTCTGATGCAGAGAAAGTTCTAATTTATCACACAAGTAATTTTGGGGGGTCTAACTTTCATAGTTTTTTGTTTGTTTGTTTCTTCAGATATCTGGCCTCAACTGCAGGGTATATAAGACATTTTCTTGCGTACTGTGGCAAAGTACAAGCTGCAATACAGCCAGAACAGCCTGAAGACGACAAAGACTGGCCCTGGATGATGCTCAAGCTGAACAGGGGGGTTTACCATATCAGTTTGTTTGGGTGGGGGAGGGGGTGGGGAATGGGGGTAAGGGGGGCGGGGGGGGGGGGGGGGGGGGGCATTGGAGTGATGGCCTAGAGGTAACGCGTCCGCCTAGTAAGCGAGAGAATCTGAGCGCGCTGGTTCGAATCACGGCTCAGCCGCCGATATTTTCTCCCCCTCCACTAGACCTTAAGTGGTGGTCTGGACGCTAGTCATTCGGATGAGACGATAAACCGAGGTCCCGTGTGCAGCATGCACTTAGCGCACATAAAAGAACCCATGGCAACAAAACGGTTGTTCCTGGCAAAATTCTGTAGAAAAATTCACTTCCATAGGAAAAACAAATCAAACTGCACGCGGGAAAAAATACAAAAAAAAAAAAAAAAAAATGGGTGGCGCTGTAGTGTAGCGACGCGCTCTCCCTGTGGAGAGCAGCCCGAATTTCACACAGAGAAATCTGTTGTGATAAAAAGAAATACAAATACAAATACAAATTAGTGCAGGGAGTGGTGTCAAGACAAGGTAGGCGTGAAAAATGTGTCTATTTTGGGGTACAAAAGTTTGCAATTTTTTAGCGGTTTTTTTGTGGTTTTCCAATGATATCTCAAGAACTACTTGAGATAAATTGTTCAGGTTTTCCACACTTCTTTTTTTTTGCACTGTGGCCTGTTGCATGGACCTCACATTTGGGTTTTCTTGTGCAGTTAAAATGTGTGTTTTTTGTGGGGGTTTTTCATCACATTATTTCTTGTAATGCGAGCAACTAGCAACTGCAAGAAAAATTCTAAAAGCCTAACCTGCTTTCTGTTTGATTTACGTTGTTGAAATATCCATTTTCTTTGTTTGGGTGAAATTTAAAAGCTCTCCAATGTTCAGATGTGTGTCAATCAGTGGAAAAGTAAATAAAGCAATTTTCATATGCACGACGCGTACAATGTGTATTTTCGACTCTGAAGACTACCTAAAAATTGTTGTCTGCAAAGTTCAAGCCCTGCTACATCATTTCTAATGTATTTTCTCATTCTTAAGCCAGTTACATAAACAATAAAACAACAGTAAGACCATAAACCAAAAATGACAACAACAAAAAAGTTTTAGTTTAGGTGATACTGCTACCTTAAACACTGATAAAGTTGAGTGAAGGTGTATTTCTGGACAGAACAGGTTGTTTAATCCGACGTGGGTTTGCCAAGAGGGGGGGGGGGGAATTAATTTGGACTGGATGGCATTCACAAACAGCTTACCTTAATGAGTTTCTCTGACTGTTTACTTCATGTAACTACCTGTATCTGTGTTGTGCTGTGTGTGTTTGTGTGTGTGTTCGGGGGGTGGGGATGGGGGGGGGGGGTCATGAGTGTCTGAAGAATTCTCTCATCCCTTCCCGTTGTGAGTTTTGGCATCTGTACGTGCGTGTGTGCGTGCGTGCGTGAGAGTGTGCGTGTGTGTGTGTGTGTGTGTGTCTTGTGCTGTGTGATAGAATCTATGTCCGAGTGTGAGCGCGCTCGAGTATGCTTATGCGAACACACGTACACGAACGTACACAATGACGTCGTTTTTTGCCAGCACACAAGACACCAAAGTAAGAGACCTTCAACTTCACACTGTTCTTCTAATTACAAAAGAAGCCCGCAAACTACACCCTCCCTCCAGTGCCAACAGGGCGTGCACCTGATTTCTCCGTCCCCCGAACAACACCGGAACCATCCGACACTGACCGGCAGATCGGAAACAGGAGGACACACAATGCAGTTATCGTCCGTTTATCTTGTTGGACCGCTGGCGCCAGGCCGACACGGCTGCTGTGTGTATACCCAACCAGCACTGACGTCCCCACGTGTGAGAGTTTACCCCCTTGTCTAAACCAAACGGGGGAATTTCTATCGTCAGTGCCGAGAACTTCATTCATTAACCATTTCCTGACCAAACGGGGGGTTAATTTTGTCATTACTTCCAACAAAATTCATTTACCGTTTCCTGGCCTTAAAGGGCAATACTCATTATTTCCTTTTCCTCGTTGACCCGACGGGTACTTTGTCATTCATTCCAACAAATTCGTTGACCATTTCCCTCTGACCAAAGGGCAACGCTCATGATTTCGTACAACTTGATTCCCCCGTTTCCGGGCCCGAGGGAAATTCTTGCTTGGCAAGTCAGGGTCTTCACCGTCCTCGTACGAAACAATCCCTGGCCCCCCTCACATACACACACCAGCAGACATGCACACAAGAGTGTGAAAGTTCAATAATATTTCTGGTTTGTTTTGTTGTTGTTATTGTTGTTGTTCAGTTTGTTATTTGACAGGCGGTATACTCCGCTATCTTTGCCAGAACGTATAGTCTACGTAGACTAGAAATGAGTGTGTGGAGGAGGGGGGTAGAGGAGGTGCAGGGAAATGTGTGTGGTGTGTGTGTGTGTGTGTGTGTTGGAGCTCATGTACGTTTATATGTATTTAACTGTGCTTTCATATCTGTGAAACTGCATGTTTGGTGCATATCTGTTATGCATGTGTGGGTGTATGTGTGAATGTGTGTCTTCATGTTTTACATTTATTTGCTTATTTATCATCATTGTTATCTTATTTATTTATTTATTTATTTTTTATTATTATTACTACTACCTTTTTTATATATTATAATTATTATTTATTTATTTATTTATTTATTTATTTATGTAAGCTTATCTATTATTTATTCACCTTTTTTTTTCTTCTTTTTTTTTTCCTCAAGGCCTGACTAAGCGCGTTGGGTTACGCTGCTGGTCAGGCATCTGCTTGGCAGATGTGGTGTAGCGTATATGGATTTGTCCGAACGCAGTGACGCCTCCTTGAGCTACTGAAACTGAAACTGAAACTGCCAGAACATTACGAAATCGTTGTGCAGCTTTCCAGTGTGTGAGAGGGCATGTCGACACTTCTTCCTTGCATTTCACATTTGTTAAATATCATTACACTGATGTTTAGGCTTATTTATAGCGCTGACTACCACGCTTCCATTCTGTTCGTCTTAATGTGTGTATAGTGTGTTTGTGGAAGGTAGAGAGGCAGACAGACAGAGAGAAAAGCTCCAGATGGCAATAGGAAAAAGTTTGAATTCTTTAAATTGTTGTCTTTACTATAAAGATGTCAGGCAATATGTGGCAGAGGCCTTTGTTGTCCTCTGAATGTAGAAAGGAATTATTTTCTTCGTTGTCGCGTGCAGCTGAAACATTTTTTTTTTTAAACAAACAATTGCATCGTAATGAACAGTTCTGTTTGTCTGTCTATCCGACTCACCGTAAATATATCTGTGCGTTTGTGTGCTTACGCGCGCGGGTGTGTGTTCGCAATATTGATTTTTTTTTTTCTCTCTGAACAAAAACAAACCAACTAACAAACAAAACGAAAAAGAGCCCATTTCTGCTTCTTTGCAAAACCAATACCCGGGTAGGTGTTCTCTCCGTCCCGAACCACCAGAACCACCCCAACCACCCCAACCACCACTTTCACAGACACACCAAAAAGTGTCAGGAAGGGGGATAATTTAGTAGACATGTGAATGCACTGGAGTTCATCTGGCATAAAGATGTGACTGCTGTTTTGTATATCTTCTTCTTCGTTCGTGGGCTGCAACTCCCACGTTCACTCGTATGTCCACGAGTAATAATAATAATAATGATAATAATAATGGTATTTATATAGCGCTGAATCTTGTGCAGAGACAAACCAAAGCGCTTTCGCACCAGTCATTCACACGCATGCATAACTCTAAAACTGTAGAAACTAAAGACAAGGAAGGGCAGGCAAGGGAGGCTATTTTGGGAAGAGGTGGGTTTTAAGGCCAGACTTGAAAGAGCTGAGTGTGGAGACTTGATGAAGAGAAAGAGGAAGTTCATTCTAATCGCAGGGTCCAGAGACAGAGAAAGAACGGCGGCCAACAGTCGAGTGTTTGAATCTGGGTATGCGTAAACAGAGTGGATCCGAAGCCGATCGTAGTAAGCGAGATGGAGTGTAGAGGTGAAGGCAGCCGCAGAGATAGGAAGGGGCAGTTTTGTGAATGCATCTATAACATAGAGTGCTGATCTTGTACTTTATTCGGTGTGAGACGGAGTGGGCTTTTACGTGTATGACCGTCTATATCCTGGTGGGGGGTCTGGGGGGGGGGGCAGTTACCTCCACACCTGTCTACACAACAGGATCTCTGTCGCCCGGAAGCAGATGAAAAGCATGGCCGTCAAGTTCCTGTGTTTATATAAACCCGAACAGTTCGTTCCTCTCTACCCGACCAAAGATCAATACCTGTCTGACAAGCTGAACAATAGCAATGCGCATCTGACAAGCTGAACAATAATAATGCGCATCTGACAAGCCAAAGAATAGCAATGCCATCTGACAAGCCAAAGAATAGCAATGCCATCTGACAAGCCAAAGAATAGCAATGCCATCTGACAAGCCAAAGAATAGCAATGCCATCTGACAAGCCAAAGAATAGCAATGCCATCTGACAAGCCAAAGAATAGCAATGCCATCTGACAAGCCGAACAATAGCAATGCCATCTGACAAGCCAAAGAATAGCAATGCCATCTGACAAGCCGAACAATAGCAATGCCCACCTGACAAGCCGAACAATAACAATGCCCACCTGACAAGCCGAACAATAACAATGCCCACCTGACAAGCCGAACAATAGCAATGCCCACCTGACAAGCCGAACAATAGCAATGCCCACCTGACAAGCCGAACAATAGCATGCCCACCTGACAAGCCGAACAATAGCAATGCCCACCTGACAAGCCGAACAATAGCAATGCCACCTGACAAGCCGAACAATAACAATGCCCATGGTCGATCGCCTAACACACCAAACCATTTCGCTCATGCATTTACAATACAATAGTGTGTGTGTCTGTGCGTCCACGCATACATCCACCCTCCCACACATGAGCGCACGCGGATAAACACGGGGGGGGGGGGGGGGGGTGTCATTCTTCACAAGCTGCTCAGTCTGGCATTGGCTGGAACCGGCTGGCATGGATGACACTGACAAGTGTAATCAAGTCACTGAGGCCTCTGGTGTGTTGGTTCTACAAACACTGCCTACATGAAGAAACCAGAGGTTGAATGCCAACCCGGAGGACGCGAAAGGTCCGTTGTGAAGCACTGAGCTGTGCTGTATAAATAGTAATGTTCAGTGGCTCCATCACCATGATATAGACAGGGATGTTTTCTCTCGCCCCCTACTCTCGATACATTAAACTCACTGGATCTTTGAGGGGATTTCTGTTTATCGTCTTCCAAACAGATGATCCGTTTCTGAGTCCGGGGTAACCCTTGACAATACTGAGAGGCGGATTTCACAATACATGCACAGTACAATACGGTAAGCACGTCGCAATGCGATACATTGTAGTGTAATACAATACATTGCAATAAACAGATTTAATCCGTGAATTCATTCGATCTTGGGACTTGTTTCTATACGCCCCCACCCCCCACCCCCCGCCCCCCACCCCTTCACCAGTGTTGCTTGGCTGGACCTACCATCAAGCGACATGTTCTGTTCGTGGGCCATTTTGAATGTCACAATACGGAAAACAAAACCTATGCGCATATCCCCAATTACATTCGTTTACTACAGATGGAAAAACAAACAAATGAAGAATGTCACACTTATCTACCTCCAACCCCCTTCCCCCCTCAGTATGTTATTTCACTTTATTCTTCATTGCTGTTATTGTTATCATTCTTACTGCTGCTGCTTGTTTCCCGTCCCACCCTTGACCTTTTTTTTTTTTTTTTTTTTTCTTCTGAAGACCTCTTGAACCCTTTTTTTTCCTCTGAATGTTCATGACCTAATGTGCAGTCACGTATCTGACAATCTTTGGGGTTTTTTTTCACCTGAATAATGCCCATAAATTCTCACTGACCTTTCCACAACTTCAATGCTTCTTATCCACTGAGTCTAATTTCAAAACACACTGGGGTTGTTTTTTTTGTTGTTGTTGTTGTTTTTTTTACTTAAAATCTCCAACCGTCACAATGTTTAACTCTTTCCATACGAAAGGCGAAAGAGACGACGTTGACAGCGTTTCACCCCAATTACCATCATCAAAATAATGCAAGCGGAAGCCTCTTATACTGAAGACGTGACATAGAATACCACAGTTCTGACGACGGAAGCTAAAGGTTGGATCATTGAGACACCCACTGGACATCCGAGGGGTCTGTGTAGAGGAGAAGAGAGGACTGGCCGTACTGAGTGAGTTAAACAACAGTAAACAGTGGTGGTTTCTTTTTCATTTACGAGTCAGTGCCGCTTACACTAGCGATTCAGCTGGAACACAGATGATGAAAAT
This sequence comes from Babylonia areolata, assembly GCF_041734735.1. NCBI lineage: Eukaryota > Metazoa > Mollusca > Gastropoda > Neogastropoda > Buccinidae > Babylonia > Babylonia areolata. Next base: position 52,823,937 of record NC_134881.1, on the reverse strand, counting down.
AAAGAGAGGTACACTGGAACAAACTCTGGCACTTCCTTAAGATGGAAGCTCTGGGCTTGTCCTTTCCCCATCACTTGACATGCGCACATTGTCGATTTTTAATTAATACTAACAATCATCATTTATGATAGGAATGATAATAATCCAAATAATAATAATAATATCATTTATTTTCAGTCTAATATCATCATCTTAGATGAGCAGACTATAAATAAATAAACGAACCATGACACGCGAACACAGCAGGAATGACAGAAGAATGTGCAAACACAAGTTAGCTTTTTATTCAAGACTGACATTGCCTCTTTAACCCTGGATATGCTAAACAGAAAAAACCCCAAAAAAAAACAACAACAAAAAACGGACAATACAGAACAAACGCATGGTTGCCTCAATGGTTATTTCCACTCGATATGAAAATATAACGAAGCAAGGAGAGTAAGTGATTAAGAAACAATAAAGAGTGGTAACTCTCTCCATACACAAGGTACACAACTTCGAGTCAGAGCTGCTTATGCAAACACAATTTAGCTTTTTATTCAAGATTGGCACAGCCTTTTAATCCCAAATATGCTAAACAGAATATACAGACAACACAGCAGCAGTTTTAGTTTCTAAAGGCAGCATAACTGTTTTGACAAATCCATACACGCTACACTACATCTGCTAGGCAGATGCCCGACCAGCAGCATGACCCAGCGCGCTTTGTAGAGTGCATGTGTACCTATCAGAGTGGATCTCTCCTACAGAATTTTGCCAGAGGACAACACTCTCGTTGCCATGGGTTCTTTTTCAGTGTAGACAAAGTGCGTGCTGCACTGACACGGGACCTCGGTTTATCATCTCATCCGAAAGACTAGACGCTCAGTTTGATTTTCCGGTCACAAAACTTGGGAGAACAGGCAAGAACAGGATTCGAACACAGACGCTCACGGGCGAGCGTCACGAGCTGCTTAACTCACTCAGTACGGCCAGTCCTCTCTTCTCCTCTACACAGACCCCCTCGGATGTCCAGTGGGTGTCTCAATGACCCAACCTTTAGCTTCCGTCGTCAGGATTGTGGTATTCTTTGTCAGCATTCACGTCTTCAGTATAAGAGCCTTCCGCTTGCAATATTTTGATGATGGTAACTGGGGTGAAACGCTGTTAACGTCGTCTCTTTCGCCGTTCGTATGGAGAGAGTTAACCATTCTACCACTTTGCCCCTGGCAGTAGCAGTGCAGTGCGGTGTAACAAGCCCACTTAACTTGGCCGCCAACAGGCCACATGAGGCAGGTGTGAAGTGAGGGACTCAGGTGGGTCCGTCCTCCTCATCTGTTCTGCCTGGTTAACTTGGTTCAGGAGCCAGCAGCTTCACTGGTGCACATCCCTCACACACACACACACACACACACACACACACACACACACACACACAACACAACACAACACACACACACACACACACACACACACACACACACAACACACACACACACACACACAACACAAACACACACACACACACACACACACAACACACACCACAACACACACACACACACACACACACACACACACACACACACACGCCTCTGGCACCGTCCAGCAGATGGATATCAGCTGTTGTGATGCTCAAGGATTATGTGTATGTATGTATGTATGTTGCCAGAGAGGTGTCAAGACAAGGTGTGAAATGAAGGGAAACAGCGCAACCACCAAGATGCCTGCTGAGAGAGCATGGTTATACACACCTCACAAAGAGTTAAGCACCACTTCATAAAAGCCGGTTTCAGTTTCTCAAGGCGGCGAGCGAGTAGAGTGATGGCCTAGAGGTAACGCGTCCGCCTAGGAAGCGAGAGAATCTGAACGCGCTGGTTCGAATCACGGCTCAGCCGCCGATATTTTCTCCCCCTCCACTAGACCTTGAGTGATGGTCTGGACGCGAGTCATTCGGATGAGACGATAAACCGAGGTCCCGTGCGCAGCATGCACTTAGCGCACCTAAAAGAACCCACGGCAACCGAAGGGTTGTCCCTGGCAAAATTCTGTAGAAAAATCCACTTCAATAGGAAAAACAATTACAACTTCACGCAGGAAAAAATACAAAAAAAATGGGTGGGCGCTGTAGTATAGCGACGCGCTCTCCCTGGGGAGAGCAGCCCGAATTTCACACAGAGAAATATGTTGTGATAAAAAGCAATACAAATACAAATACAAATACACTGCGTTCGGACTAATTCCATATTATACGCTACACTACATCTGCCTTCGCAGATGCCTGACCAGCAGCATAACCCAACGCGGCTAATCAGGCTTTGAGTGCATGCTTGTATAATTATTTGTTTGCCTATGGGAGTGAATTTCTGCTGCAGAATTTTGCCACAGGACAACAACACAGGAGTTGCCAGTTTCTCAAGAAGGCGTCACTGCGTTCGGACAAATCCATATACGCTACACCACATCTTCTGTGCAGGTGGCTGGCAGCAGCATAACCAAACGCTCTTAGTCAGGCCTTGAGTGTATGCTTATATATTCGTGTATCAATCAGAGTGGATTTCCTTTTTACAGGATTTTTCCAGAGGACAACACTCTCGTTGCCATGGGTTCTTTTTCAGTGCTCCAAGTGCCTGCTGCACAGGACCTCGGTTTATCGTCTCATCCAGATGACAACACGCTCAGTTCGATTTTCCAGTCAAACCTGGGAGAAAGGGCGAGAGCGGGATTCGAACCCACACTCAGTCCCAGACTGTTTCAGACACCCGTGCATCATGATGAACAGCTTGAAAAATGCGCGCTTTGGCCGAACTGTGCAGCCATTAGTGATCTATTAACGATAGTTGTGGGCACGTTTTGACCGACACTGTGCAGCCATTAGTGATCTTTAACGATAGTTGTGGGCACGTTTTGACCGACACTGTGCAGCCATAAGTGATCTTTAACGATAGTTGTGGGCACGTTTTGACCGACACTGTGCAGCCATTAGTGATCTTTAACGATAGTTGTGGGCACGTTTTGGCCGACACTGTGCAGCCATTAGTGATCTTTAACGATAGTTGTGGGCACGTTTTGGCCGACACTGTGCAGCCATAAGTGATCTTTAACGATAGTTGTGGGCACGTTTTGGCCGACACTGTGCAGCCATTAGTGATCTTTAACGATAGTTGTGGGCACGTTTTATCCGACACTGTGCAGCCATTAGTGATCTTTAACGATAGTTGTGGGCACGTTTTATCCGACACTGTGCACCCATTAGTGACGATAGTTGTGGGCACGTTTTATCCGACACTGTGCAGCCATAAGTGATCTTTAACGATGGTTATGGGCACGTTTTGACCGACACTGTGCAGCCATTAGTGATCTATTAACGATAGTTGTGGGCACGTTTTATCCGACACTGTGCAGCCATTAGTGATCTATTAACGATAGTTGTGGGCACGTTTTGGCCGACACTGTGCAGTCATTAGTGATCTTTAACGATAGTTGTGGGCACGTTTTGACCGACACTGTGCAGCCATTAGTGATCTATTAACGATAGTTGTGGGGTTATTTTCTAAAATAATGGACGTGAAAGTGCAAGAAAACCCTTGTGGTTATGTACGAGCAGTGCCCAGTACACTGGCTGCATTTGCTACTGTGTCTTCTTCTTCTTCGTTCGTGAGCTACAACTTCTGTGTTCACTCGTATGTACACGCATGGGCTTTTACCTGTGTGATCGTTTTTATACCACCATCTAGGCCGCCATACTCTGCTTTCGAGGGTGTGCATGCTGGATATGTTCTTGTTTCCATAACCCACCGAACGTTGACATGGGTATCAGGATCTTTAGCATGCGTATTTGATCTTCTTCGTGCGTATGCACACGATGGGGGTTCAGACACTAGCCAGGTCTGAACATATTATGTTGACCTGGGAGATCGGAAAAATCTCCACCCTTTACCCCACCAGGCGCCGATACCGAGATTCGAACCCGGGACCCTCAGACTGAAAGTCCAACGCTTTAACCACTCGGCTCTTGCGTCCGTTCTGTACGAGCAGTGCTCTAGACCGGCAGTGTTCGCTGCTGTGTGCCGCCGAAAATCCAGCACCGTGCCAGACCATGCTCCCCGAGAATCTAAATTTTCCATAAAAAAAGAGGTCCTCCTCCTTAACTTCTTGTGATTACTGTAGTTGTTTGACTTGTCTCTCGGTGGATGATACGGGCAAACATTGTCGGGTTCCTTGGTGCGCCGAGTTTGTTGTTTGTGCAGCATGAAGTGGTCTGTTTAACAAGCAGGGGGTGGGGGGGGGTTTCCAAACATGGACTGGTGCCAGTCTTTAGGAGAATACACCAGCCTCTATCGTGCTCGGAAGAGAGGGTGGTGGAATTGGAGGGAAAGGCGTGGGCACACAAAAAAGAACAGGATAGACAGAAGGACCGACTGACAGAACCAGAAGAATGAGGAGACACAGAAGAAAGACAGAGAGACGAAGAGGAAGAACAATGTGATGATTTTGATGATGATGACAAGGCAACGAAGGAGAGAGAGAGAGAGAGAGAGTAGGAGGAGGAGGTGGTAAAGGAAAGAGAAGAGAGAGAGGCGCACAGAGAGAGAGGTATAAACACTGAGAAAGCGACACTGACACAGACAGAAGAGAGTTGAAAATGGTCACAGACACAAACGCAGAACAAGAAACAGAATCAGGAGGCAAGTTTAAGACTGAGAAGGCGGGAGAGAAAAAGGAGGGGGGGGGGGGAGAAAAACAAAACTAAGGAAAAGAACAAGAAGTACAATCACAAGAAGACGAAGACCCAAAATAACTACCACTTCTATTTCTACCGGTGTATTGTGAAGCAGTACAATCAGACCGGAAGAAGCCCGGTCATAGTTGTCCACTCCAACAACTGCAGTTAATATAGCGTGCTGAACAAAATAACACACAGCCACGGACCTGCGCTTCAGATATTAGTCATCTCAGTGCTCCGGGGCCGTCCCCGCAATCAGCGCGGTCCAAAAATAACTCAGCGCCGAAAGGAAACCTCGCGTCCGTAAAAAACTTACGTTGTGAATTCAGTTCCAGGGATGTGCTGCTATGCTTGTCGGCTTTTTCATTTTCAGGACATTATTACGACGTTAGATATAGAGGCCTCAAAGGAAACACTAAGTGGAATATTATCTTTAAAAAAAAACACATGGCAAATGGGTAAGTAATAAAATAACCCATGCATCAAACTGAACACGTCTGCCCGCTGAAGCAGTTACACTGATGTAAACTACCAACCAGAGGCGACACAGGGCGCAGCCACATTGTGGTTCGCTCTCCGGAAAGAAGGCAGAAAGAGGTCAATCGTGACGTCACATCAACCATGCACAAAGCGAACATGCAGGATTGGAACATCTGTGGGAAACGACGGATGTTCTGATTTTTTTTTTTTTTTTTTTTAATCCCAAAATGTTTGGCCATCACAGCCATCGTTTTCAAAAGCTTCACCTTCACCTTCACCTATCCCGTAGTCTTGTGGACCGGTGGTGCGCCACTGGTGATCTGGCAACCAGCATCCTCCAATCCTCTCGGTTTTCTGACCTCCTGACTGTATCGCTCAACCTCAAGCCCGTCCATTCTGGGATGTTGTCCTCCCATCTCTTCCTCTGTCTGCCTCTCCTTCTCCCTCCTTGCACTGTGCCCTGCAGGAATGTCTTGGCAAGCCCTGATGATCTCATGACATGGCCATACCATTTGAGCTTGCGTCTCTTGACCAAGGTCAACAGGTCTTCGTAGGGCCCAATGACTTGCCTGATTCTGTTTCGAACTTCTTCGTTCGTGATATGATCTTTGTAGGAGATGCCCAGGAGTCTTCGAAAGCATCTCATCTCAGTGGACTGTATTCTCTTTTCTATTTCAGCTGCTAAGGTCCACGATTCACATGCATACAAGAGTATTGATGTCACCAGGGTACGCATCAGTCTGATCTTTGTGCAATGTCCGGTCGTTCCAGATGTACCTCAGTTTTGTGAGCGCTGCTGTCGCCTGTCGACAGTCAAATCATTGTCTCTGCCACACGTGCCTTCTTCTGGCACGACGGAGTTGGCAAAACACGCACTTTCCACATCACCCCTCACAACTTTGATCTGTTGACGTTTCAGCAGTTTCAGTTTCAGTTTCAGTCGCTCAAGGAGGCGCCACTGCGTTCGGACAAATCCATATACGCTACACCACATCTGCCAAGCAGATGCCTGACCAGCAGCGTAACCCAACGTGCTTAGTCAGGCCTTGAGAAAAGAAAAAACAGAGGGTGAATAAATAATAGCCAACATACTCCGTGTCTCCTTTAGACCCAACCCCCCCCCCCTCCCCCCTCCGTTGCCCAACACTCGGCTTATATCACAGATTGACATAACTTTACATTTGGGCCAACAGCAAAGTGAGAGCTGTATTATCAATGGTTTCTCCAGTCAACGGGAAATCATTTACAGCTTAGTCTTTTGTGAAGGACTATGACTCTCAAACTAGGAGGCAAAATTGCACTGGCTCCTAGTGCTGCAGCCTTGTGGGCTAGTTGGCCTTTGGGAACCATCCCAACGCCGACTGTCCTAAAACCCTCTTGGCCGAGAGAGTGGGGATGTAACTTGGGCAAGACACTCTCCACTATAATCAAATTCTAGCCCAAATAGTCAGAATAGCAGTTGCCTCCTCTGCTGTTCTGATGGTCATAGTCGGACACGACTGACTATCATATATATATATATATATATATATATATATATATATATATATATATATATATATATATATATATATAGACCTCCCCCCTCAGCTTGTTTTGAACTCTTCTTTCATAAACTCTGGTTCGGAACCACAATCTTCTTCTTCTTCTTCTGCGTTCGAGGGCTGCAACTCCCACGTTCACTCGTATGTACACGAGTGGGCTTTTACGTGTATGACCAGTTTTTTTTTTACCCCGCCATGTAGGCAGCCATACTCCGTTTTCGGGGGTGGAACCACAATCAATTCCAGCCTAGTCCTTGCACAGTAAGGTTGTTTTTTTTTTCCATTTTCCTTTTGGAAAGTCCTTGCGCACTGCCCTTCAGCGAGTTCGTTTCGACCTGACTCAAAAGCCAGAAACCAAAAGCGTGTCTCGGTGTTCGTGGTGGTCTTTTATAACTACTCGATGCATCGTTTTTATCTTTCTCAAGTATTGGACGAACCATCTTTACTTGAATTGTTTGTGTGTGCAATAAAGCAAACAGAATCCAGCAAAGTATTGGACCCTACGAAGACCTTCTGTCCATAGTGAAAAAACGCAAACTTAGGTGGTATGGACACATCTCCCGATCATCTGGTCTTGCCAAAACGTTCCTGCAAGGCACCGTACAAGGAGGCAGAAGGAGAGGACGGCAGAAGAAGAGATGGGAAGACAACATCCGGGGGTGGACAGGCTTCACGCTCGGTGACGCCCTGAGGAAATCAGAAAACCGTGAAGAGTGGAGAGGGGTGGTGGCCAGGTCAGCAGCGGTGCCCCAACGGTCTGAACCCAGACTACGGGAGAGGTGAAGGTGAAGGTGAAGGTGACTCTGTGTCCCCTTTAGACCCCCCCTCCCCTGCCTCCTCCCCACCTACCCCCCCCCCCTCCGCCCCCCCCCCCCCCCCCCCCCCCCACACACACACACACCTCTCACCAGAACAAATATCCGCATCCATCACATGACCTTCAGATGACTCTCTCCACCTAAAACAGGAAAGAGCCCCAACCAGCCAACATGACCAACCAACCAGCTAACGACCTAATCAAACAGGCAGCTTACAGCACAGCTTCACGATCATCACATCCGGTCTGGGGGAGAGGAGGGGATGTCGGGACATATATAGACATCCGGTTTGTCACTGTAACGGTCCCGTGTGCCAATAACGGTTTGTGATGGGCACAGTAAGTAGCAGATTGAGGATAGGGAGGTGGGGGGGGGGGGGCGGGAGGGGGAGGGGAGGGGCGGAGAGTCTGATCGGTAAAGATACGGCTAAAAAGACTGCTGCTGCCCGCCTGTGCCTAGCCAGGGATGATTTGGCTACTTATGTTCGTTTCCTTCTTATTGTGTGACGGTGGTGGGTGGGTGGGGGCTGGGTGGGGGGGCTGATAGGGACGGTGGAGGTCCTTTGAGGGGTGGGGGTGGGGGGGGTGGGAGGAGAGATCTCTGTGTGTGTGTGTGTGTGTGTGTGTGTGTGTGTGTGTGTGTGTGTGTGTGTGTGCAGGCCAATGCGTTTGCTCTCACTTTTGTTTTCAAGCTGATGTGTAGCGTATATTATTGATCAGTCCGCACACTCCTTGAAAAACAAAAAAACAAACAACAACTGAAAACTGAAACGGTCTCAGCAAAATGCCCCCCCCCCCACCCCCCCCCCCCACAAATCACCACCCTCCTCACCCCCTCCTCTCGCTCACTGTCACACTCACCTTTCTCAACAGTCAGTCAGGCGGGACCATTCTACACGTTCCTCGTCATTCTGCGGGATTTGAACTCCAGTTATGGGCACGGCCTCGCGAGTCCTGTAACACATGCAAAGGGGAGTGATGTACAGTTCAATTTGAAATCATGAGTGACATTACGTGACTTGAAGAAACTTCCAAAGGCACGTACTCACACACACACACAGTCACTTGCAACACACGCGCGCACACACATATCAACAGGCACGCACGCGAGCGCAGACAGACAGACAGACAGACATTGAGAGAGATGTGTTTCAATGTTTGTTGTTGTTGTTGTGAACTTGAGAGAGACACAGAGAGAGAGAGAGGGGGGGGAAGAGAGAGAGGATAGAGAGAGATTCTTCGATTCTTTTCTTGCCATATTAAGTGATATGTCAGCGTGTGCGTGTGTGTATGTGTATGTGTGTGTGCGTGTGTGTGTGAACGCTTTCCACTTTGTTAAGTTGTGAGTTACACACACACACACACACACACACACACACACACACACACACACACACACACACACACACACACACACACACACACACACACACACACACACACACACACACACACACACACACACACACGCACACACACACACACACGCACGCACACCACACTGTTTTCTTTACTTAATTTTATCATTCTTTTATGATAGTACGATTCTTTGGTTTCCTTTTATAGAAGTTCCCATTTTGCATGTTTTTCTCCGTCTCTATTTGTGTGTGTATGTTTGTGTGTGTGTGTGTGTGTGTGTGTGTGTGTGTGTGTGTGTGTGTGTGTGTGTGTGTGTGTGTGACCTTACTTCCTTTTTTTTTTCCTATCTCTGTTTTTACAATGTTTGTTGACGAAGGGAAGGAAAGAGAGAGAAAAAAAAAGGGGGGGAACAAACACATTTACACACAGACATCAACTAATCTAAATATACATCTGTCCTATCGTCACGGTATTAATCAATGTCTTGCCGAGCCCCCGTTACCAATAATAATGCAGGCGATTGATGATTATACGAATACAGCCCTCTGTGGAGATAAGAGATATAAACAACATCGCGTATCTGGTCAATTTCCGTCAAGCCATTTCGGAATATTCTTCTGGTAGAACCTGCCATTCAGTGTTACTTTCTTGGTATTTTGCGCGCTCCTTTTCAGTGAATGAGCTAAAGGCCAAAGCCATGAGTATTAAATCTTCTTCTTTTGTTTTTTCGTCGTTCGTTCGTTGACTGCAACTCCCACGTTCACTCGTTTACACGCAAGTCGGCTTTTACGTGTGTGGCCGTATTTACCCCCCGCCATTTTGGCAGTCATATTCGCGTTTGTGAGAAACAGAAAATAGCTATACGAATCAAACCCATCAAGACAATATTCCGCCAAAAAAAAAAAAAAAGAGCCATCTTACGAAATAACACAACAATACGTTGTCTCTTCAGTGCCCTGCGTTTATACACATGGCCATGGCAGACATGACGTATTGGTGTGTGGGTGGGGGAGGGGAGGGGACGTTGGGAGCGGGGGGGGGGGGGAGGGGGGAGTGAAGAAGGAGAGAGAGAGAGATAGACTGAGAGAGACTGACAGACAAGACAAGAGGAACATAAACCAACAGATAGAAAGACAGACTGACAGACAGACTGACTGACTGACAGACAAGAGGAACATAAGCCAACAGACAGACAGACTGACTGACAGACAGACAGACAAGACAAGAGGAACATAAACCAACAGATAGAAAGACAGACAAACAGACAGACTGACAAACAGACAAGAGGAACATAAACCAACCGACAGAAAGACTGACTGACAGACAGACAGACAAGACAAGAGGAACATAAACCAACAGAGAGAAAGACAGACAGACTGACAGACAGACAAGAGGAACATAAACCGACAGACAGAAAGACAGACAGACAGACAGACTGACACAGACAGACAAGAGGAACATAAACCAACAGACAACAATGTGGTTCAGGAAACGGGCTACACTATCTTTTTCTTTCTTTCTTTCTTTTTGCTTTCTTTTTTATTCTTTTTTTTTCCACCAAAACGTGACTTCTTGTATATAATACAGCCACTCAAAAAATCGTCTCTTCCACATGAAAGAAAGGCCACTCCGTCGATTAACGACGCAAAGACACCTCCGCGTCTTGAAACGGTATCACTTCCAAGGCCATAGACCTTTTTCTTTTTCATAGAATCTTTCCCTTGCCACACGTAGCGCGGGTGCCTGCAGTCGTACAGTCCATGGCTATGGCGATCTGTACGAATGGGCCTACTGATTTCTGGCGAAAGAGAGACGGTTTTCAAGTGGGTATGTTCTTGTTTCCATAACCCATCGAACGCTGATATGGATTGCAGGATATTTGGCGAGCGTATTTTGATCTTCTACGTGCGTACACACACACGAAGAGGGTTCAGACACAAGCAGGTCTGTATATCTGTTGACCTGGGAGATCTGAAAAAACATATCCACCCTTTTAAAAAAACCAACCAGGCGCCGTTACCACCAAACTTCGAACCCGGGGCCGTCAGATTGAAAGTCCAACGCTTAAAGTACCTGGCAATTGTGCCGACACCGAAGCACTCCCCCCCCAACCCCCCTTCCCCACTACAACGTGTCGACTATAAGGAAATGGCGGTAAAGTTCTGTGTTGCCCTGTGCCGACTCAGCTGTTCCGCCCGTCATAATCATAGTGTATGATATAAGGATCAGTCCGCACGGTTTTACGCCTCCTTGAAACTGAAACTGAAACTGTTCAGTACTGCTTTGTGCTTCCTGTCAAAGTCAATCTGAAAATAAGCTGCTCAAACAACTCGTACATTATACATGTATTAAGTATTCAGTATAACTACATTTATATGCCTACATGTTTGTGTGTCTCTTAGAACAACGGCAGATGTGTAAGTCGGCCAAAGTGCTAATATCTTCACCGTTGGAAAATAAAGATTCATTCATTCATTCATTCATTCATTCAGCATCCCCCCCCCTCCCCCTCCCCCCTCCCAAGCAATAAGAACGGTGGGCGGTAGGTATAAGGTCAACCAAGGCGTCAGCTGCAGTCTTATCAGGTGTCAGAAAATATCGCCAGAGTGACCACTGTACCTGCATGGACTGACCACTTCATTCATTCACCTGTTCCACTGTTGTCCGCAGCGCGCGCGCGCGCGCACACTTCATTTCCATGGCAACAACGTAAGGAAATTAATGAGCTGACTGACTTTTGTGCGTGGTCTGTCTGTCTGTCTGTCTGTCTGTGTGGTTGTTTGTTGTGTATCGTGTGTTGAGACGGGAACCAGTGCACGGTCTCTATCATACATGTATACACACACGCGGTCGCTGTGCAGGAGGAAGGTGGCAGAATGGTTAAGACGCTCAGCTGCCAATACAGAGAGTCCGTGAGGGTGTGGGTTCGAATCCCGCTCTCGCCCTTTCTCCTAAGTTTGACTGGAAAATCAAACTGAGCGTCTAGTCTTTCGGATGAGACGATAAACCGAGGTCCCGTGTGCAGCACGCACTTGGCGCACTGAAAAAGAACCCATGGCAACGAGAGTGTTGTCCTCTGGCGAAATTACGTAAAATGAAATCCACTTTCATAGGTACACAAATATGTACTAAGAGCGTTGGGTTATGCTGCTGGTCAGGCATCTGCTCAACAGATGTGGTGTAGCGTGTATGGATTTGTCCGAACGCAGTGACGCCTCCTTGAGAAAGTGAAACTGAAACTGAAACTGTCGCGCACTTCAATGCAGACACACACACACACACACACGAACCCATGCATAGCATGCCCACTCCTGCACACACACATACACACAAGCACATGACATTTACGCACGCGCGCGCGCACACAGACACAGACACACACAGACACAAACACACACACACTCTCTCTCTCTCTGTCTCTCTCTCTTTCATGCTCACACACTTAATCACACACACACACGCGCGCGCGCGCGCGCACACACACACACACACACACACACACACACACACACAGATCCATCAGGCATGCAAACGGACAGACAGACAGGATATGAGGTGGTTTGACATGACACAAAAAGAGAAAGCGACTGACTCCTGTCCCTTCAAACCGGAGAAAGCAGCGCCTGGGTGGGACTCGGCACGAAACAGCCCACCGTCTTCCAAACCACCCGCACTTCCCAGTTCCAATAAATTCTCAGTTCCAAGCACGGACAGTTGTCAAAGAGTACGGACATCCATAATTACACGTTACGTCACATCTGCTGTGTTAAATTTTAAAAAAAAAAGAAAAAAGAAGAAAGAATACGATTATAGTATACATATTAAATATTAGCTGGGGAGAGAAGCCCGAATTTCACACAGAGAAATCTGTTGTGATAAAAGGAAATACATATATATATATATATATATATGTATATATGTATTTATGTGTGTGTGTGTGTGTGTGTGTGTGAGTGTGTACTATCTAAAAGGCCTGGGCATCAGCTCTACTACCAACAACCGTGGCAGGTAGGTAGGTGCTAGGTATAAGGACAACCAGTGTGTCAGCGACAATGTGTCAGTGACAACCAGTGTGTCAGTGACAATGTGTCAGTGACAACCAATGTGTCAGTGACAAACAATGTGTCAGTGACAACCAATGTGTCAGTGACAACCAATGTGTCAGTGATAATGTGTCAGTGACAATCAATGTGTCAGTGATAATGTGTCAGCGACAATCAATGTGTCAGTGACAATGTGTCAGCGACAATCAATGTGTCAGTGACAACCGATGCGCCAGTGTCAATGTGTCCATGACAACCAATGTGTCAGTGTCAATGTGTCCATGACAACCAGGGTGTCAGCGACATTCGGTGTGGTGCCAGGTGACAGAAAACAGCATTACAAGCACAGACAGACGGATGATGGGTCGACAAAACACAAGTCAATTCATCATCCGCCACTTTGCGCTCACACAGTTGGCAACCTGAAGGACGCCGTCAGACGACTGAGCTTTGACGAAAAGAGATGGCTGCTCGCGCGTCTGTCTGTTTGGTTGGATTGGTTTGGTAAAGCGCCGTTGAGACGGGGGAATAGTTCGGCGCATAGGGGGGGGGGGGGGGGGGGGGGGGGGGTTGCTGTGGGTTTCTTTTTTTTGTATTTGTATTTGTATTCCTTTTTTATCACAACAGATTTCTCTGTGTGAAATTCGGGGCTGCTCTCCCCCCAGGGGGAGAGCGCGTCGCTACACTACAGCGCCACCCATTTTTTTGTATTTTTTCCTGCGTGCAGTTTGATTTGTTTTTCCTATCGAAGTGGATTTTTCTACAGAATTTTGCCAGGAACAACCCTTTTGTTGCCGTGGGTTCTTTTACGTGCGCTAAGTGCATGCTGTACACGGGACCTCGGTTTATCGTCTGTGTCTCATCCGAATGACTAGCGTCCAGACCACCACTCAAGGTCTAGTGGAGGGGGAGAAAATATCGGCGGCTGAGCCGTGATTCGAACCAGCTCCCTCAGATTCTCTCGCTTCCTAGGCGGACGCGTTACCTCTAGGCCATCACTCCACTTCTTGAGGCCTGGCTGCAGTGTCAAAAACAAAATGATGTAATCGTTGGTTTGGGGAAAGACCTGTGTTGGGTTCACGGCAGTTGTCTTTTCCTGCTCTCTTTCGTAGACGGTTAAAAAATATTTTGTTTTTCCATTCTAGGGTGCCCTTTCTCTTTCCCTGTCAACACTGCTTCAAGTATTCATGGCATTTCAACATTTTCCTCTGTGACATTTTAGCTGTAATTGTATTTGTGGTGGGTTTTTTTATTTTATTTAACAGTGTGAACTCCAGCATGAAAAAAAAACATCTCTCTTTCTCGCTCCCTCCCTCCCCCCCTTCTCTCTCTCACACACACACACACACACGCGCGCGCGCCATAGTCAGGCGTTTATGTAAGTTAAGGAGATCGCTGGCTAAACACAGCGACTTCGTTCACCTGCAAAGAGAAATGAAAAACATCTGAACACACAGATCAAAACGTGTGCCACCCACCCACCCACCCACCCCACCCCCACCCCCACCCCCAACCCCGACTCCCCGCGCGCAGTGCGTGGTAAGAAGACAGTCAATATGTCGGCAACAATCATCCGCAGCGATGTGTGATGGGAAAACATCCCTTCAAGGACAAGCACTCCCCCCCCCCCCCCCGTCCCCCCTCAACCCCCACCCCCACACACCACCCCTTCGTTTTCTTTGAGCTACTTTCAGAAGACGCTCCTTTCATTTCCCCCAAAATAACACGAAATTGCTACCTGTGTTTCCAATGCATAGCTTGGCTCTCTTAAGAGAGAGAGAGAGAGAGGAACAGAGAGAGAAGGAGGGGGGCAAAGAAAGATGGACAAAGAGAGGGACAGAGAGAGAAGGAGGGGGGCAAAGAAAGATGGACAGAGAGAGGGACAGAGAGAGAAGAATATGGACAAAGAGAGGGACAGAGAGAGAAGGAGGGGGACAAAGAATATGGACAGAGAGAGGGACCGAGAGAGAAGGAGGGGGACAAAGAAAGATGGACAAAGAGAGGGACAGAGAGAGAAGGAGGGGGACAAAGAATTATGGACAAAGAGAGGGACAGAGAGAGAAGGAGGGGGGCAAAGAAAGATGGACAAAGAGAGGGACAGAGAGAGAAGGAGGGGGGCAAAGAAGGATGGACAAAGAGAGGGACAGAGAGAGAGGGAGGGGGACAAAGAAGGATGGACAAAGAGAGGGACAGAGAGAGAGGGAGGGGGACAAAGAATTATGGACAAAGAGAGTGACAGAGAGAGAAGGAAGGGGGCAAAGAAAGATGGACAGAGAGAGGGACAGAGAGAGAAGGAAGGGGGCAAAGAAAGATGGACAAAGAGAGGGACAGAGAGAGAAGGAGGGGGACAAAGAAAGATGGACAAAGAGAGGGACAGAGATGGAAGGAGGGGGACAAAGAATTATGGACAAAGAGAGGGACAGAGAGAGAAGGAGGGGGCAAAGCAAGATGGACAAAGAGAGGGACAGAGAGAGAAGGAGGGGGACAAAGAAAGATGGACAAAGAGAGGGACAGAGAGAGAAGGAGGGGGCAAAGCAAGATGGACAAAGAGAGGGACAGAGAGAGAAGGAGGGGACAAAGAAAGATGGACAAAGAGAGGGACAGAGAGAGAAGGAGGGGACAAAGAAAGATGGACAAAGAGAGGGACAGAGAGAGAAGGGGGGGACAAAGAAAGATGGACAAAGAGAGTGACAGAGAGAGAGGGGGGGCAAAGAAAGATGGACAAAGAGAGTGACAGAGAGAAAGGGAGGGGGACAAAGAAAGATGGACAAAGAGAGGGACAGAGAGAGAAGGGGGGACAAAGAAAGATGGACAAAGAGAGAGACAGAGAGAGAAGGAGGGGGGCAAAGGAAGATGGACAAAGAGAGAGACAGAGAGAGAAGGAGGGGGACAAAGAAAGATGGACAAAGAGAGGGACAGAGAGAGAAGGAGGGGGGCAAAGAAAGATGGACAAAGAGAGGGACAAAGAGAGAAGGAGGGGACAAAGAAAGATGAACAAAGAGAGGGACAGAGAGAGAAGGAGGGGGCAAAGAAATATGGACAGAGACAGAGAGAGAGAAGGAGGGGGACAAAGAGAGGGACAGAGAGAGAAGGAGGGGGCAAAGAAAGATGGACAAAGAGAGGGACAGAGAGAGAAGGAGGGGGCAAAGAAAGATGGACAAAGAGAGTGACAGAGAGAGAAGGAGGGGGCAAAGAAAGATGGACAAAGAGAGGGACAGAGAGAGAGGGGGACAAAGAAGGATGGACAAAGAGAGGGACAGAGAGAGAAAGAGGGGGCAAAGAAGGATGGACAAAGAGAGGGACAGAGAGAGAGGGAGGGGGACAAAGAGAGGGGCAGAGAGAGAAGGAGGGGGACAAAGAATATGGACAAAGACAGAGACAGAGAGAGAAGGAGGGGGCAAAGCAAGATGGACAAAGAGAGGGACAGAGAGAGAAGGAGGGGGCAAAGAAAGATGGACAAAGAGAGGGACAGAGATGGAAGGAGGGGGACAAAGAATTATGGACAAAGAGAGGGACAGAGAGAGAAGGAGGGGACAAAGAAAGATGGACAAAGAGAGGGACACAGAGAGAAGGAGGGGGACAAAGAAAGATGGACAAAGAGAGGGACAGAGAGAGAAGGAGGGGGCAAAGCAAGATGGACAAAGAGAGGGACAGAGAGAGAAGGAGGGGACAAAGAAAGATGGACAAAGAGAGGGACAGAGAGAGAAGGGGGGACAAAGAAAGATGGACAAAGAGAGTGACAGAGAGAGAGGGGGGGCAAAGAAAGATGGACAAAGAGAGTGACAGAGAGAAAGGGAGGGGGACAAAGAAAGATGGACAAAGAGAGGGACAGAGAGAGAAGGGGGGACAAAGAAAGATGGACAAAGAGAGAGACAGAGAGAGAAGGAGGGGGGCAAAGGAAGATGGACAAAGAGAGAGACAGAGAGAGAAGGAGGGGGACAAAGAAAGATGGACAAAGAGAGGGACAGAGAGAGAAGGAGGGGGGCAAAGAAAGATGGACAAAGAGAGGGACAAAGAGAGAAGGAGGGGACAAAGAAAGATGAACAAAGAGAGGGACAGAGAGAGAAGGAGGGGGCAAAGAAATATGGACAGAGACAGAGAGAGAGAAGGAGGGGGACAAAGAGAGGGACAGAGAGAGAAGGAGGGGGCAAAGAAAGATGGACAAAGAGAGGGACAGAGAGAGAAGGAGGGGGCAAAGAAAGATGGACAAAGAGAGGGACAGAGAGAGAAGGAGGGGGCAAAGAAAGATGGACAAAGAGAGGGACAGAGAGAGAGGGGGACAAAGAAGGATGGACAAAGAGAGGGACAGAGAGAGAAAGAGGGGGCAAAGAAGGATGGACAAAGAGAGGGACAGAGAGAGAGGGAGGGGGACAAAGAGAGGGGCAGAGAGAGAAGGAGGGGGACAAAGAATATGGACAAAGACAGAGACAGAGAGAGAAGGAGGGGGCAAAGCAAGATGGACAAAGA
>NC_134881.1:52789022-52796522 GCF_041734735.1 Babylonia areolata | reverse complement strand
AAAAGAACCCCAAACCCTCAGTGCTTTGTTTTATTAAAAAAAAAAACCACCAAACCCTCAGTGCTTTGTTTAAAAAGAACCCCAAACCCTCAGTGCTTTGTTTAAAAAGAACCCCAAACCCCCAGTGCTTTGTTTAAAAAGAACCCCAAACCCTCAGTGCTTTGTTAAAAAGAACCCCAAACCCTCAGTGCTTTGTTTAAAAAGAACCCCAAACCCTCAGTGCTTAGTTATAAAAAAAAATTAAAAAAAAGAAAAAGAAAAGATTAAGACTCCATGGCCTTTAACGGCCTTCGTGGCACTGAGTTCATATCCGCTGTGTCCAGGGCTCGGCACAGGAAGGCCTTCCCCTGCCTCAAGTCAGGTACTCACTCACACCTGGCTACAGCGAGGTAAATCAGAGTAAACTGCCTTTCCCAAGGTCACAAAACCACACCCCCAAACGGGGACTTAATTCAAACGCTGATCAAAAGAACCCCAAACCCTCAGCACTTTGTTAGAAAGAACCCCAAACCCCCAGTGCTTTGTTTAAAAAGAACCCC
Source organism: Babylonia areolata (assembly GCF_041734735.1). Lineage (NCBI taxonomy): Eukaryota > Metazoa > Mollusca > Gastropoda > Neogastropoda > Buccinidae > Babylonia > Babylonia areolata. Next base: position 52,795,983 of record NC_134881.1, on the reverse strand, counting down.
AAACCCCCAGTGCTTTGTTTAAAAAGAACCCCAAACCCTCAGCGCTTTGTTAGAAAGAACCCCAAACCCTCAGTGCTTTGTTAAAAAGAACCCCAAATCCCCAGTGCTTTGTTTAAAAAGAACCCCGAACCCTCAGTGCTTTGTTAAAAAAAAAAAAAACCCATACCCTCAGTGCTTTGTTTAAAAAGAACCCCAAACCCTCAGTGCTTAGTTTAAAAAGAACCCCAAACCCTCAGTGCTTTGTTTAAAAAGAACCCAAAACCCTCAGTGCTTAGTTATAAAATAAAAAAAAAGAAAAAGAAAAGATTAAGACTCCATGGCCTTTAACGGCCTTCGTGGCACTGAGTTCATATCCGCTGTGTCCAGGGCTCGCCACAGGAAGGCCTTCCCCTGCCTCAAGTCAGGTACTCATTCACACCTGGCTACAGTGAGGTAAATCAGAGTAAACTGCCTTTCCCAAGGTCACAAAACCACACCCCCAAACGGGGACTTAATTCAAACGCTGATCAAAAGAACCCCAAACCCTCAGCACTTTGTTAGAAAGAACCCCAAACCCCCAGTGCTTTGTTTAAAAAGAACCCCAAACCCCCAGTGCTTTGTTTAAAAAGAACCCCAAACCCTCAGCGCTTTGTTAGAAAGAACCCCAAACCCTCAGTGCTTTGTTAAAAAGAACCCCAAATCCCCAGTGCTTTGTTTAAAAAGAACCCCGAACCCTCAGTGCTTTGTTAAAAAAAAAAGAACCCCAAACCCTCAGTGCTTTGTTTAAAAAGAACCCCAAACCCTCAGTGCTTAGTTTAAAAAGAACCCCAAACCCTCAGTGCTTTGTTTAAAAAGAACCCCAAACCCTCAGTGCTTAGTTATAAAAAAAAAATTAAAAAAAAGAAAAAGAAAAGATTAAGACTCCATGGCCTTTAACGGCCTTCGTGGCACTGAGTTCATATCCGCTGTGTCCAGGGCTCGCCACAGGAAGGCCTTCCCCTGCCTCAAGTCAGGTACTCATTCACACCTGGCTACAGCGAGGTAAATCAGAGTAAACTGCCTTTCCCAAGGTCACAAAACCACACCCCCAAACGGGGACTTAATTCAAACGTCTGATCACAGGTGAACACTGGGCCACAAGTCCAGCGCTAATCGATTGACCATGGCGCTTCGAATGGCCTTGATTTTTTAGCCTTCTTCTGTAACAGGACTGTAACCTCGGGTCGAGCAACAGAGCTACACACCCCAGGCAGGGTTACAAAACAAAGTCTGAACCGGTGATGCTGTTTAGTGATGCAAGCCAACTTGTACACACAAGCAGAGAAGGCGCATGCGGGGGAAAAAAACACAACATGGGACCCTGTGTTATTGGCAAAGTTTCTAAAAACAGCCAGGGACCCTGTTTTATTGGCAAAAGTTCTGCTTTTGTCAAAAGCCTGGAGTTTAGCTCTTTGTATTTAGAACTCTGCGTTTTGCCACGCCCCCCCGTGTTTATTGTATATATATATTTTTTTTTTTCCATGTGTCTGATATTCTTGGTTTATTTGTTCTTGCACGTTGCTTGCTGATTGTCTTCACAGATCTAGCAGAAGCCCCCAAGGCGATGATCCTATCTATCATTCCAGACAAGATAAAAAAACAAAATAGATCTCCTCAATTTTTACATAGTACAGGCGCACGTATTACGAATGGGTAGATAATATATAGATATATGTGCTTGTCTTCCAAATAACAGACTATTTTGTTCACGCTGGTTTTTCCTTTGTTGTATTCTGTTGTGCTAATTTGTAGCGTACACCACACATTTCTCAGTTCTCATGTTGAGATAACAGTGTATTCTGTATGTTGTTGTTGTTGTTGTTTTGCGATGGTAGTAATGTTGTTGTTGTTGTTGTTGTTATGGGCGGGTGGGTGCATGTGTCTTCACCTTCACGTCTTTTCCCACGTTCAGCTAAAAAGACCGAAGACAAGGCTGGGTGGATGGGTGGGTGGGTGGGAGGGGGGTGGGGAGAAGGGAGACAGGGGGGTGGGGAAGGATGGGTAATGCATTGGCACATGTAAACCCACACATGTCTGTCTGAGAGAGACACAGACACACACACACACACACACAGAGGGGGGTAGATAGATAGTAAGAATGACAGAGACAGACCTGCAGACAGAGCTAAAGACAGACAGACACAGAGAGAGAACAAAACGAAACGAAAAAAGTATGAAAAATTAGCTGAACGAGAGACGAAAAAAAACATTTCTGTGTGTGTGTGTGTGTGTGTGTGTGTGTGTGTTCGTGTGTGAGTGCGCGCGCGCAAGTATGTGTGTGTGTGTGTGTGTGTGGGTGGGGTGAAGGAATGTGTGGTTAGTTTTATTTTGTTTTAAAGCCCGCTGAAGCACATGACGAAACTGTTTTGCGCAATTCCCCGGCAGTCGTAAGGCCTCGGTAATATTTCATCATTTCCTGTAAACCCTCATGGTGAATAGTGTCATTTCCTTCAAGCGACAATTTCGATTGGCATCCTTGCGTTGTAAAAAACGACTCGCGTCTCTCTCTCTCTCTCTCTCTCTCTCTCCATGCGTGCGTGCGTGCGTACATGCGTGTGAATGTGTATGCATGAACGTGTGTGTGTGTGTGTGTGTGTGTGTGTGTGTGTGTACACGTGCGCACGCACGCGCGCGCGCGCCTGGCATACCCATACTCAGACATGGTAAGTGGTCTGATGCAGTGTTAAAAAAAAAAAAATTCTGGTAAATGGTACCAATCCATTTCGCCCAAAACAGTCCTGTTCTCAACATCCTTTCCAACACGTGAGAATTCATTTAGAACTGTTGGTGCGCACTCTCTACACATTCATAGCGGCCCAGCACTCAGCTTATATCACAGATTGACATAAGTTTACATTTGGGCCAACAGCAAAGTGAGAGCTGTATTATCAATGGTTTCTCCAGTCAATGGGGAAATCATTTACAGCTTAGTCTTTAGTGAAGGACTATGACTCTCAAACTAGGAGGCAAAATTGCACTGGCTCTTAGTGCTGCAGCCTTGTGGGCTAGTTGGCCTTTGGGAACCATCCCAACGCCGACTGTCCTAAAACCCTCTTGGCCGAGAGAGTGGGGATGTAACTTGGGCAAGACACTCTCCGCTATAATCAAATTCTAGCCCAAATAGTCGGAACAGCAGTTGCTTCCTCTGCTGTTCTGATGGTCATAGTCACGACTGACTATCATATACATTCAACCTATTCCAAAGCCCCCATAGCTCAGACACGATCATCATCAATTCATCAAATACTGATAGGGAAAAAAAAGTGGTTACACGTACGTTGTTGCTGGTCTTTTTTTCTTTCTTTTTTTTTTAAGTCTCAACCAAGAATAATAACTTCCAAATAGTTGTAACTCGTTTCAACTGTCGCTTGCCTTTCTGCAGGGTTATGTTTCATGATTATTTCAAAAAACGCGCGCGCGTGCGCGCGCACACACACACACACACACACACACACACACACACTACCGTGCCCAACGCTGATCAGCACTGTTCAAAGCCACACCAGTAAAGGCTTGCTGTGTGTGTGCGTGTGTGTGTGTGTGTGTGTGTTTGTGTGTGTGTGTGTGTGCGTGCGTATGTGTGTGTGTGTGTGACAGACACAGTTAGGAAGGCACGCACACACACACGCACGCACACACGTACAGAGAGAGAGAGAGAGAGAGAGAGAGAGAGAGAGAGAGAGAGAGCACCAGCAAGGTTCCTTGAGTCCATTAACTCCCTTTAATGATCAGAGATCTGTGAGAGAGAGAGAACTTGGGGACCGCATTACGGCCCAGAAGACGACTCCATTTTGTACCCTTCCGCGCGCCTTACTTTTTTTTTCCCCGGTAAAAAGTCACGTCTCCTTCCTCTCCTTTAAATCCCCCCCCCCCCTACTCCCCCCCCCCCCCCCCCCCCCCCCTTCTCCTTACAGCTTCCTACTCCTTTCTTCAACCCCCCCCCTCCACCCCCTTTTTCCTCTCTAATCTCAGTGATTTTTTTTTTTAAATTGTCTCCTTGCTTTCTGGCTTTTTCGTTTTGTCTAGAAATCTTTGCCACGATGTGGAAATTCCAAAACCTCCAGAAACACCCGCCACAATGTACGTACGTACACGCAACTGGACTTTAAAAAATGCAAGATTGTCTTTTGTGTCATGTTGACGTCAGTGCGTTTGTGGTGCGCTGTGACGTTTTCAACTGAAATACTGTTCCAACGAAGCAATAAAGGGGTGAGGGCGAGCAGATGCCTTACCATATATATATATAGCAGCACACTGCACCCCAACCCAGAGAGAGAGAGAACTCTCAACTCAAAACGTTTTTTTTATTCAAGGATTAAGATTTTAGGCATGCATGGCCCATTCTTTCAATCTGTCCTTGCTAATCTACATCAGTTACAACAGCACACCTATATTGAATGGAAAATGGGAGAAGAAAAACAAAACAAAAAAACTCCTGCAGAAAGAATATGATAAAGAACACACACATGCACACACTCACACACACACACACACACACACACACACACACACACACACACACACACACACACACACACACACACACACACACTGACTGACTTAAACCATTTATTGTCAGATTAACTGTTTGTTGTACTCACACACACACACACACACACACACAGATTGACAGAGAGGGAGAGAGGGGGGGAGGGAGGGGAAGAGATACATGTCATCAGTATCAACAACCGGATGACTAAAGCCACATTGTTGTTATCATCAAATCCACGTATGAGTTGCAATTAATACTAAAATTACTACTACTATCACCAATGCAATATCACTAATACAACACCTATTGCCACCATCATGATGGAATGAAATGAATACATTCATGCACGCACACAAATTAGAAGAAAATGAAAGAAACGCAAACAAGCAAACAAAACAAAGTGAATGAAAAGAATATAGGACAGAATAAGAACAAGAACAAGGAGTAACAATAAAAAATAAAAAATAAATAAATTAAAAAAAAGGATCCAATAAGTTAGACATAGCAATGCCCTCATTGTTACTGCCAACGGTTCGCTTCCATATCCGAGCCATTCATGGCTGGAAGGATTGAAGATATCTATGGAAATTTGACTTGAAAGTAGGTAGAGAACTGTTCGTTTTTTCATGTGTGCAGGGAGTGAGTTCCATAGGGATGCATCTGAAAATGCAAAACTTGTTCTGAATATATCAGTGCGGTTGCGTGGTAAAATGTACGTGTTCCAGCTGCATCGGCATGAGGCTCGAGTAAGCAGATGTAGATGTTTGTATTTGTTTTTTTGTATCTGTATTTCTTTTTATCACAACAGATTTCTCTGTGTGAAATTCGGGCTGCTCTCCCCAGGGAGAGCGCGTCGCTACACTACAGCGCCACCCTTTTTTTTTTTTGTATTTTTTCCTGCGTGCAGTTTTATTTATTTTTCCTGTCGAAGTGGATTTTTCTACAGAATTTTGCCAGGAACAACTCTTTTGTTGCCGTGGGGTTTTTTACGTGCATGCTGCACACGGGACCTCGGTTTATCGTCTCATCCGAATGACTAGCGTCCAGACCACCACTCAAGGTCTAGTGGAGGGGGGGGAAATATCGGCGGCTGAGCCGTGATTCGAACCAGCTCCCTAGGATTCTCTCGCTTCCTAGGCGGGCGCGTTACCTCTAGGCCATCACTCCATATTGTGGTGCACTTTGTACAAAAGTAACGCTTGAGAGAGAGAGAGAGAGAGAGAGAGAGAGAGAGAGAGAGAACACTGAACAGTGAACACTGAACACGTTAATGTCAATAGCTTTACAGCCCTAATGACATGGGGGTTCATAATACAAATAACGACATGCCTCATTAGTAATAATATTGATGAAAACTAAATCCAAAACGAAATCAATCAATCTGTGCAACTAAGTGCAGTTCGACCATCCATTCAAAGTAATGTGATGTAGAGAGAAAAAAAAAAATATATAAATGTATAACATAAATATTTTCCATATGAGAATGACAATACAGATTTCAATACTTTTCCAAAAAGAGAGAGAGGGAGAGAGACAGAGACAGAGATGGAGAATAAAAATCGATAACAGTTTCTGCTCTTTCACGCAGCCAGACGCCAACACCACGTTATCTGAGGCTGCAAGGAAAATTGGGTTACAAACGCAGATGTGCGTGCGCGCGCGCGTACACACACACACACACACACACACACACACACACACACACACACACACACAGAGGAGAGGAGAGATATCTTCATCTTTCTGTGTGTGGATTTCATCTTGGCTTGAAGGTTTTGTTTCACGATACAAGACAGACTGCAGCGTTTTTGATATGGAGAGTATCGAAGGTAGAGATAGAACACACACACACACACACACACACACACACACACACACACACACACACACACACACACACACACACACACACACAGAACGTGAGGCAGAGAGAGAGAGACATATTGGAAGACAGTGGGGTTGGGGGTGTACAGACAGACAGACAGACAGACAGACCAACAGACAGAGAGGAGAATTATAAATTTGCATGGATGGAGGGCGTTCTATACAGTTATCCACCTACTTTACATCTATAATTCAGTGCAAAATTTTCACTTGGGTTTAACAAAGTAGCAAGTCGCTCATTTGTGTGGTTAACAAGTTAATTAATCAAGTGCAAATTGTTCTTTTGTGTTTGACAAATTATGTGCAGATTGTTCCCTTGTTCCTAACAATCTTTCAATACCACCGTTGTTTCTGCTCCGACAACTTCATCTGGCTGCCGCTGCTCACTTTGACTGCTGCTTCCTATACTGCTGCTTCCTATACTGCTGCTTCCGATACTGCTGCTTCCTATACTGCTGCTTCCTACACTGCTGCTTCCTACACGGCTGCTTCCTATACTGCTGCTTCCGATACTGTTGTTTCCTATACTGCTGCTTCCTATACTGCTGCTTCCTACACTGCTGCTTC
>NC_134881.1:52784022-52786522 GCF_041734735.1 Babylonia areolata | reverse complement strand
CACACAGAGACAAAGACAGAAAGACCAGCACATTCACAGATATCAGAGAGACAGACAGACAGAAACAAAGAGAAATACAGAGTCAAAGAGACAGAGAAAGACACAGACAGACAGACAGACAGACAGACAGACAGACAGAAACAAAGAGAAATACAGAGTCAAAGAGACAGAGAAAGACACAGACAGACAGGCAGGCAGACAGACAGACATAAACAAAGAGAAATACAGAGTCAAAGAGACAGAGAAAGACACAGACAGACAGACAGACAGACAGACAGACAGACAGAAACAAAGAGAAATACAGAGTCAAAGAGACAGAGAAAGACACAGACAGACAGACAGACAGACAGACAAACAGAAACAAAGAGAAATACAAGAAATACAGAGTCAAAGAGACAAAGACAGACAGACATACAGACAGACAGACAGACAGACAGAAACAAAGAGAAATACAGAGTCAAAGAGACAGAGAAAGACACAGACAGACAGACAGACAAACAAACAGAAACAAAGAGAAATACAGAGTCAAAGAGACAGAGAAAGACAGACAGACATACAGACAGACAGACAGAAACAAAGAGAAATACAGAGTCAAAGAGACAGAGAAAGACAGACAGACAGACAGACAGACAGACAGACAGACAGACAGAAACAAAGAGAAATACAGAGTCAAAGAGACAGACAGACAGACAGACAGACAGACAGACAGACAAACAGAAACAAAGAGAAATACAGAGTCAAAGAGACAGAGAAAGACAGACAGACATACAGACAGACAGACAGAAACAAAGAGAAATACAGAGTCAAAGAGACAGAGAAAGACACAGACAGACAGACAGACAGACAGACAGAAACAAAGAGAAATACAGAGTCAAAGAGACAGAGACAGACAGACAGACACAGACAGACAGACAGACAGACAGACAGACAGACAGAAACAAAGAGAAATACAGAGTCAAAGAGACAGAGAAAGACAGACAGACAGACAGACAGACAGACAGACAGACAGACAGACAGACAGACAGAAACAAAGAGAAATACAGAGTCAAAGAGACAGAGAAAGACAGACAGACAGACAGACAGACAGACAGAAACAAAGAGAAATACAGAGTCAAAGAGACAGAGAAAGACACAGACAGACAGACAGACAGACAGACAGAAACAAAGAGAAATACAAGAATTACAGAGTCGAGAAAGACACAGACAGACAGACGGCATGGGGAAGAGAAAGAGAGACGGGGTGGGGGGGGGGGGGGAGGGAGAGGGGGGGGGCGAGGTTGGGAGGGGGGGTAGGGGGCGGGGGGCCGGGGGGGGGGGGAATCGGTCGGAAGTAATGGATGTTGACGGCACTGGGTCACACAGACAGTGGACAGAAAGACAAGAGAGACTCGAGGTTTGACAACAACCACAACTACAACAACAACTACAACAACTACTACAACAACTACTACTACTTCTACTACTGTTGGATCTCTTTCCGCTGTCGTTTCTGGATCGGTTTTTTTTTGTTGTTGTTGTTTTTGTTTTGTTTTTTCTCCAAAGTGACCGGCTAGACTATAAACAACACCGATCATTTACCTCTCCTTTTCAGTATCTCCTTTCTTTTATCATTCTTTTCTTTTTATCACAACAGATTTCTCTGTGTGAAATTCGGGCTGCTCTCCCCAGGGAGAGCGCGTCGCTAAATTACAGCGCCACCCTTTTTTTTAAAATATTTTTTCCTGCGTGCAGTTTTATTTGTTTTTCCTATCGAAGGATAGGATTTTTCTACAGAATTTTGCCAGGAACAACCCTTTTGTTGCCGTGGGTTCTTTTACGTGCGCTAAGTGCATGCTAGCACACGGGACCTCGGTTTATCGTCTCATCCGAATGACTAGCGTCCAGACTACCACTCTAGGTCTAGTGGAGGGGGAGAAAATATCGGCGGCTGAGCCGTGCCGATTAGAACCAGCGCGCTTAGATTCTCTCGCTTCCTAGGCGGACGCGTTACCTCTAGGCCATCACTACACTTTTCACCAGTCTATGGACTAAGGAGGAAGGTGGCAGAATGGTTAAGACGCTCAGCTGCCAATACAGAGAGTCCGTGAGGGTGTGGGTTCGAATCCCGCTCTCGCCCTTTCTCCTAAGTTTGACTGGAAAATCAAACTGAGCGTCTAGTCTTTCGGATGAGACGATAAACCGAGGTCCCGTGTGCAGCACGCACTTGGCGCACTGAAAAAGAACCCATGGCAACGAGAGTGTTGTCCTCTGGCGAAATTACGTAAAATGAAATCCACTTTCATAGGTACACAAATATGTAAGCATGCACTCAAGGCCTGACTAAGCGCGTTGGGTTACGCTGCTGGTCAGGCATCTGCTCAACAGATGTGGTGTAGCGTGTATGGATTTGTCCGAACGCAGTGACGCCTCCTTGAGAAAGTGAAACTGAAACTATGGACTAAAACGTTTGCTACCCCTTTCGGTTCTTCGGATTTCCGAGGAATGTAAAAGCACAGCTGTT
>NC_134881.1:52764022-52779022 GCF_041734735.1 Babylonia areolata | reverse complement strand
CATATATTTTGCCTGAGAACAACACTCTCGTTGCCATGGGATCTTTTCCAGTGCGCCAAGTGCTTGCTTGCTTGCTGCACACTGGACCTCGGTTTAGAGTCTCATCCGAGAGACTAGACTGCTCAGGTTGATTTTCCAGTCAAAACTTGGGAGAAAGGGTGAGAGTGGGATTCGAACCTACACCCTAACGGTATCTGTATTGGCAGACACACACGCACGCACGCACACGCACCCACACACACACACACACACACACACACACACACACACACACACACGCACACATACACACGCGCACACACACACACACACAGACATACACACACACACATACACACACACACACAGATACACACAGAGACATACACATACACATACACACACACACACAAACACACACACACACACACACACACACACAGAGTGTCCAACTGGATCACACACACACACACACACACACACACACACACACAGTGTCCAACTGGATCACACACACACACACACACACACACCAAAAAAGGTCTTCATGAAAAAAAGAAACTGCCACAGACCGCAACGTCACAACGTCACAACAACACACGCGTCACCGTCTGTACCAAACCACACGCAGTCTGTATCTCACACGCAATCAAGGCTCTGACGTCATAACAACAATAACAACAACACGCATTGGACAGCAGCCGACCGTTGTCATAGTAACAAGACCACAGACCCAAGAAGGCGTGATGCAGCCTCTTGCCTCGTGGAAGGTCCACACAGCCATAATGTCAATGAAATAAACAGGCGGACACAGTGAACGCTTAGCGTTCCCCCCCCCACCCCCCCACCCCCCCCCCCTCGCTGATTGCCTTACTATCGCCACGTCTTGCTGGCAGGCTTCCCAGTGTCTCGAAGAGGGCGGCAGAATGGTTTAAGACGCTCAGATACCAACGCGGAGACCCCGTGAGGGTGTGGGTTCGAATCCCGCTCTCGCCCTTTGACTGCTATATCGAACAGAGCGTGTAGACTCTCTCGGATGAGACGATAAACCGAGGTCCCGTGTGCAGCACGCACTTGGCGCACTGAAAAAAAAAAAGAACCCATGGCAACGAGAGCGTTGTCCTCTGGAAAAATCATGTAAAAAGAAATCCACTCTGATAGGTACACAAATATAATAAATATAAGCATACACTCTAGGCCTGACTAAGCGCGTTTGGTAATGCTGCTGCCAGCCACCTGCACAGAAGATGTGGTGTAGCGTATATGGATTTGTCCGAACGCAGTGACGCCTCCTTGAGAAACTGAAACTTCCTCGCTTCCGAGTGTCTCTCGTCTCCCTCTCTGTGAAGTCTCTCCATCACAAGACAAGACAAGACAGGACAGGACAGGACAGGACAGGACAGGACAAGACGTGTTTATTTCTGGAAACACCAGGCGTAGGGGTACAAGAAAACATTACACAGTTCATGTAACTAATCCAAATAATAAGGTATTGTGTACAGTTTTATTTTCACTGTTTATTTTTTTTATTTCTTTTTTCTTTCTTTCTTTTTTTGTGCAATGGCCACAGCCACTGTCTGGTTAAGACCAACATTCTTGAGGAAGAAAAAAGAAACTGGGTTAAAAGTGAAGACAAGAAAGAGGCAGGGAAGGAAGGTTATCTTGGGGATAGGTGGGTTCTCAGTCCAGACTTGAAAGAGCCGAGTTCATTCCTGTCACAACCCGTAAGGGGATGGCCACGTACACCAACCCCTTTCCAGACTAACTAACGTCCCGACAACACGAACACAGAGCCACAGAAACGTTCAGCTGGGTTCTTTACTGTGGTCATAGAAATAAGTACACGTAACAAATCAGAGCGATTAACCCTTTCACCGCCAGCCAATTTAGAGCGCAAAATTCCCTTGTAGTATAAACACAGAAAAGACAGTGGCTAAGAACAGCTGGGGATTCCCTCAGCGATGTATAGAAAATATGGCCTGTCCTACCACCGAACATTAAGAGCAGTAGGTTCATGGATAAACAGACCAATGAATGGTCACCTTTCAGTGACATGGGTCCTCTACCACGCCTGTGCATAAACGCGAGTTTGGCAGTGAAAGGGTTAAATATCCCCCCCCGTTTAACCACAGCACAATTCCACTTCGGTCCTATAGCCAACTGCAGCGCCAGTTCTTCTTCTTCTGCTTTCGTGGGCTGCAACTCCCACGTACACTCGCATGTACACGAGTGGGCTTTTACGTGCATGACCGTTTTTACCCCGCCATGTAGGCAGCCATGCTCCGTTTTCGGGGGTGTGCATGCCGGGTATGTTCTTGTTTCCATAACCCACCGAACGCTGACATGGATTACAGTATCTTTAACGTGCGTATTTGATCTTCTGCTTGCATATACACACGAAGGGGGTTCAGGCACTAGCAGGTCTGCACATATGTTGACCTGGGAGATCGTAAAAATCTCCACCCTTTACCCACCAGGCGCCGTCACCGTGATTCGAACCCGGGACCCTCAGATTGACAGTCCAGCGCTTTAACCACTCGGCTATTGCGCCCGTCTAGCGCCAGTTCAGTTCAACGACGCTGCCACAGTTCACAGGACTAGAACTCCTCCCGACAGCTGAAGACTGGCACTCGCAGATTCCATGGCTGGGGTAGGTGGGTTCGACAGGGACAATGGGAAAGTGGGAAATGGTACGTTGGAAGTGTGGAGTGGGAGCGGGTGTGGGGAAACTTTGGGGGGGCAAACTGAAGGACACTGTATGTAGAAGAGGAACGAGGACAGTTCCAGAGTTGTGTCCTGGGGATCCGTTGAAGGCACTGGCACGGGGGAGGAAAATCTCACAGGAATATCTGTCACCAGGTAAAAACAGGCACACCACTGGCCCAGGGTGAAAAACACAGACCAACACCCACACACATCGAAGAAGAAAGGGTAACAAGGAAAAGGCCCCACGACTTCATCACAGACGGCGCCCAGCAGCTCACACACGCCGTGGAACGGTGACCCGTCTCTTCAGAGAGCTCGGCATCAACAGCAAAGGGGAATCTTTCTCCCCCAAACCACATACATTTTTTTTTTTTAACTCGGCTCTGAGGTGAGTATGTTCAAGACTTGGAACATGCCACACACATATTCCAAGGAATGCACGTTGTGTAAACTCGGCGTTGAACTGAGCATACATGCGAAGGGGGAGAGTGTGGTTAAGGAGAAAGGATGGTGAAGGAGAGAAGAAGAGAGAGAGGTTGGTGGGGGGGGGGGGGGGGAAGACTGGAAGGAGAAACAACAAACTCCACGAGCCATGAAAATTCCAAATGCAATGTCCAGAGACAGAGAAAGAACGGCGGCCAACAGTGACAGTGTTTGAATCTGGGTATGCGTAAATAGAGTGGACCCGAAGCCGATCGCAGAGAGTGAGATGGGGTGTAGAGGTTCTGTCATGAGAATCTTTTCCCACCCCTATTGCTGCAATGGGGTGGGGTGGGGGGGGGGTGTTGTGTATGTGTGTATGGTGGGAGCTTCAGTGTGTGTGTGTGTGTGTGTGTGTGGGGGGATGTTGTAAGGATTGTGGGAGCTGCAAAATATAGGAATGTGCGTGTGCGGGTGCGTGTGTGTGTATGCATGTGTGTGTGTGTGTGTGTGTGTATCTGTGTGTGTGTTTGTGTGCGCGCGTGTGTGTACGTGCGTGCGTGTGCGTGCGTGCGTGTGTGTGTGTGTGTGGTGGCGGAAGCGATATGTGGGAACGAGATCAGGGATCAAACGACGACACACTTTATAATCATTGCCGCTGCTCTTGCAGGGTAGTGAAGCTCCTCAAGTCCAGGTGTTTTTTGTTGTTGTTTTGTTTTGTTTTGTGTTTGTTTGGTGTTTGTTTGGTGTTTGTTTTGTTTTTTTGTTTTGTTTTGTTTTTTGTGTTTTTATTGTTTGTTGTTGTGTTTTCAGTTCTCAATCCCTGATTTGCTGACTTTAAAAAAAAGCAAACGGTTTCAGACCAGTTTGGTCCCAGATTTCAGCTCGGACTCGGAAGCCTGCAAGCCACACCACTCCTGACCGGGTCTTTTATAGCCTCCCTTCCTCCCTCACCCTTCCCCCTCCCCCTCCCCCCTCTCTCTCCCCCTTCGGCTTAATAACCAAGGTTTGTTTAATAAAGCTGTGTGTGCGCAAAACAGCAGTTCGCAGGTTTCCTGTGGCAGTTTGGCTTTGGATTCTCTCTGTGTGTGTGTGTGTGTGTGTGTGTGTGTGTGTGTGTGTGTGCATGCGTGTGTCTGTCTATCTATCTGTCTGTCTCTTTGTCTGTGCACTGGCATGCGTGGTGTGTGTGTACATCAGTATGTTCATGTGCCTATTTCTGTGTGTGATGATCATTTACGTAGTTCAGACGATTTGAGCAACGTTGTTTCATTACAATTAGTATAGCGGGAACACCTTCAGTATAGTCAGTTTCATGTGGACGGTTCTGGCGTTCACTTTGAGAATGGTTTCTTGTTGTTTGAAATGGAACGATCAAGATGGAAAGTAAAATTACTACGAACCATGCAATCACTGACTGTTCCTATTTTTTCCCGCCGATTTATTTCGTGTTTCCTTGATCTAGTTATGTAAGTCAATATGGTAGCTGTTCAATAAATCCCCTTCAACCCCGCCCCCCGGCCCAACGAACTACTTAAATCTTCATCGGCATTATTTTTTGTTTTCTTTCAAAAATCACTCCAGGGTCTTATACTTCAAAACGCGCCTCTTTCTCGCTTTCGGGATATCTACTGTAATGGTTCCATACTAAAATAAAATAAATCAAAACGTTTGGGACTCTGTTATAAAACTGGATCCTCAATCAAAAGCCCAGCCCTAGCCCTTCGAATCCACTTAATAATAATGATAATAATGGCATTTATATAGCGCTGAATTTTGTGCAGAGACAAATCAAAGCGCTTTCACCCCAGTCATTCGCACGCATGCATAACTCTAAAACTGTAGAAACTAAAGACAAGGAAGGGCAGGCAAGGGAGGGCTATTTTTGGGAAGAGGTGGGTTTTAAGGCCAGACTTGAAAAGAGCTGAGTGTGGAGACTTGACGAAGCGAAAGAGGAAGTTCATTCCAGCTGCAAGGTCCAGAGACAGAGAAAGAACGGCGGCCAACAGTCGAGTGTTTGAATCTGGGTATGCGTAAACAGAGTGGATCCGAAGCTGATCGTAGCGAGCGAGATGGAGTAATTACAACAATCGGTGTATACATCGAAGAAGACACGGAATTGAAAACGACGTTTCTGGGTTCGTTTCTGCGTAACTCATTCCCCCCCGAGTGCAAGCAGCAAGTGGCTCGAAGTGGTTTAGTTTAACTTAAACCACGCCTCTTTCTCGCTTTCTATAGTTACATTTACTGAAATAGTTCCATACTATTGGGACTATGTTATATAACAATATTCACCCCACTGCCCCGCTTCCAGACCTGTTTTCCTCTCGGGTATTCACTGTTCCTAAATGCATGAACATGATGGGTGTGTCCATCGAGATCGATGATGACCATCGTTCTCATCCAGCTGGGGGATGGGGGGAGGGTGGTGGTGGGATGGGGGGGGAGGATGCTCATGAATCTATCTGTGAATGCGCAGATGGCTGAATAGTCCAATCTGTGCACGAAATGTTCGCTGACAGTTGGGGCAAAGACAAAGACAGGCATACCATTGTCAGGGAGCTTGTTTGCCCGTGACTTTCTGGCCTGCCTCTTCTCAACAGCTGCAGCAGTCCTGTTGGCCTCGCACAACTTGGCACCTTTGTGCACAGCAGCGCGCCATTTGTCACGGTCCACTGCAGATTCCTCCCAGGAGTCAGGGTTGATATCAAACGCTTTCAGAGAGACTTTCAGAGTATCTCTGAAGCGCTTCTTCTGACCTCCGTGTGATCTCTTCCCTTGTTGCAGCTCGCCATAGAAGAGCCTTTTGGGCAGCCGATGGTCTGGCATGCGCGCCACGTGTCCAGCCCAGCGAAGCTGGGACTGCATCAGGATGAACATGATAATGATGATACGAATACTTATACAGCGCCTATCCTCAGTCATCATTAGTTTCCTGTGTCTCAGAGAATCGATACTGCACACAGAGCACGGTGGGTGGATGACTACTGTCAGTTCTGAGTGCCGGCCGGGTGAATGTGTGTCTTCAGGTTTTACATTTATTTGCTTATTTATCATCATTGTTGTCTTATTTAGTTATTTATTATTATTATTATTTTATTTTTATTATTATTACTACTACCTTTTTTATCTTATAATTATTACTTATTTATTTATTTATTTATTTATTTATGTAAGCTTATCTATTATTTATTCACCTTTTTTTTCTTTTTTTCTTTTTTTTCCCAAGGCCTGACTAACCGCGTTGGGTTACGCTGCTGGTCAGGCATCTGCTTGGCAGATGTGGTGTAGCGTATATGGATTTGTCCGAACGCAGTGACGCCTCCTTGAGCTACTGAAACTGAAACTATCCTCAGTCGGAGACCAAACTCTAAGAGCTTTTACAAACACGGAGTCATTTCCACAACAGGCTGCCTACCTGAGTAGAACCAACTGACGGCTGCCATTGGGCGCTCATCATTAGTTTCCTGTGTCAGAGAATCGATACTGCACACAGAGCACGATGGATGGATGACTACTGTCAGCTCTGAGTGCCGGCCGGGTCGGCTTGTGTGGGATCTGGACAGCGAAAGGTCAACGTGGGGAAGGGATCCTGGCAGGATAAAAAGACTTTTTGGTAGTTCTGAAGTCAAGTCCCCACGGGTGATTAATTCAAGACAGCTGACTTGCAACATACCACTGAGACATGATGCTGTGTTTAATTCAAGACATGATGCTGTGTTTAATTCAAGGCAGCTGACTTGCAACATACCTCTGAGACATGATGCTGTGTTTAATTCAAGACAGCTGACAGGGTTGTTCCTGGCAAAATTCTGTAGAAAAATCCACTTCGACAGGAAAAACAAATAAAATTGCACGCAGGAAAAAATACAAAAAAATGGGTGGCGCTGTAATATAGCGACGCGCTCTCCGTGGGGAGAGCAGCCCGAATTTCACACAGAGAAATCTGTTGTGATAAAAAGAAATACAAATACAGCTACAAATACAAACGCAAGAAAGGGCCATGGCATTGTATGTCGCTCTCTCCGATCGAAATTGATCCGAACATCTGGGTTTTCAACAACAACCAAAAAATCTGTAAAAAAAAAATCTGATACACCTACTCATGTATTAAAAACACGCTATGTAAGTCTAGCTGATCTCATCTTTCAAGCGTCAGAGACAGACAGCTACCTCTCAACATGTCAGTATTGATCACAGTGGCGGTGCAGATTCGCTGACACAAGTACCTATCTGCTGGATAGCGTGCGTGACTGCAGCTTGCAAACAGAACTGAAATGAAGACCGGTTCCAACACTGCTTCAAAGCATGGGCCAAAAGGCAGCAACATGTAAATCCCAGAAATGAATGGCATGGATACTTATACAGCGCCCATCAGTAGGAGACCAAGCTCTATGCACAACACAGGCTGCCGACATGGGTAGAGCCGACTGACGGCTGACATTGGGCGCTCATTATTCGTTTCCTGTGTCATTCAATCAGATTTCAGGCACGCACACATATGTAACATTTTACGTGCATGACCGTTTTGTTTATCTACCCCGCCATGTAGACAGCCATACTCCGTTTTCGGGGGGGGTGCATGCTGGCTATGTTCATGTTTCCATAAACCACCGAACGCTGACATGGATTACAGGTTTCTTTAACGTGCGTATTTGATCTTCTGAGTGCGTATACATACTAAGGGGGTTCAGGCACTAGCAGATCTGCACATCATATGTGCGTTGCGTTAAACATGGTTCGATACTACTGAAGTAATGTCAGGAGAAAAACCAACAACATATTTTAGCTTTGGACAGATCCTCAACCCCAAAGCCCAGCTCAGAAAAAAAAAAGGTGTCACAAATGTACTGATCCCAATCATCATCACCAGCTCCAACCCTCCCCCCCTCCCCGATTCCCCCCTCCCCCCAATCTGCGTAAATGATTCCTTCAGTCGGTCGGGTCACCAGAGGTGTATCGATCGAAGAAAACAGGGAAATGAAAACGATGTTTCTGCACGTGACTTTCACTTCCTCTGAGAGCAAACAGCAGTGGTTTGAAAGTTGTGCGCCAATACTTCTCGTTCGGTCGTGACATTCATCGGCGTTCTCCCTCTGTGTGTGTGTGTGTGTGTGTGTGTGTGTGTGTGTGTGTGTGCGTGCGTGCGTGCGTGTGTGTGTGTGTGTGTGTGTGTGTGTGTGTGTGTGTGTGCGTGTGTGTGTGTAGATAAAAGCTGCGCGTGAGCGTTCCGTTCCCACTCTTTCTTTACCCTCCGACAACCAGTATTTTGCATGCTCCACTTTTTTCTGTTTTCTTCGATCTCTCCATCATCTCTTTGTCCCACCTACCGGTGCTTTCCACACACACACACACACGCACACACACACACACACAGATAGATACGTACACACACACACACACACACACACACAGATAGATAGATACGTACACACACACACACACACACACACACACGTGCGCGTGCACGCATGCATACTCACACACACACAAGCACGCACGTAACGCACGCATAAATAACAAAAGTCAAGAATATCAGAAGGCAAAAAGAGACAGACAAAGCGCCGTGTAATGGTGACATCAACAGCCAATGAATCACTCTAGTCACCCACAGTACCCCCATCTCCCCCAGTCTCTGGTCAGCTGAAAACCACGCCAACTGTCATGAATGATTGATGTACAGTTGAGTTTAACTCTCTCCATACGAACGGCGAAAGAGACGACGTTAACAGCGTTTCACCCCAATTACCACCATCAAAATATTACAAGCGGAAGGCTCTTACACGGAAGAGGTGAATGTTGACAAAGAATACCACAATTCTGACGACGGAAGCTAAAGGTTGGATCATTCAGACACCCACTGGACATCCGAGGGGTCTGTGTACAGGAGAAGAAAGGACTGGCCGTACTGAGTTAACTCTCTCCATACGAACGGCGACAGAGACGACGTTAACAGCGTTTCACCCCAAGTACCACCATCAAAATATTACAAGCGGAAGGCTCTTACACGGGAGAGGTGAATGTTGACAAAGAATACCACAATTCTGATGACGGAAGCTAAAGGTTGGGTCATTCAGACACCCACTGGACATCCGAGGGGTCTGTGTAGAGGAGAAGAAAGGACTGGCCGTACTGAGTGAGTTAACGACCTGTCGGCAATAAGTCCTTAAGGTCAAGCGGTTCGTGGCTGTGGTCTTATCCATGGGGGTGTGACGTAGGTCAAGGCGCTGTTCCTAGGGTCTTGTGGGGGGTGTAGTCCTGGTTGCCGCTGTGTTCTGGCCGCTAGCGATGTCCGTGGTCCGTGCTGTGTCCTGGCTGTGTTCGGGTGGTGGAGTCCTGGTTGTCGGTCCGAGGATGGTCCTCGCGATGTCTTGTCTTTTCTGTGACCCTGTGGCGACAATCCACAATGAGGGAGCGCGCTCTGGATGACTGATGTCTGTGTGCGACCGTTAACTCTCTCCATACGAACGGCGAAAGAGACGACGTTAACAGCGTTTCACCCCAATTACCATCATCAAAATATTGCACGCGAAGGCCCTTATACTGAAGACGTGAATGTTGACAAAGAATACCACAATTCTGACGACGGAAGCTAAATGTTGGGTCATTCAGACACCCACTGGACATCCGAGGGGTCTGTGTAGAGGAGAAGAGAGGACTGGCCGTACTGAGTGAGTTAAGCCCGCCTGGTTCAGCCCCGGGCCCCACACAGCATCAGTCACACGCCCTGTCCTGGTTGTTGTCGGGTGGGGGAGTCCTGGGAATGACTTGTGTAGTCTGTCCGCTTCTATAGGCACTGCAACATTTCTCTAAGATGGTACTTGGATGGACATCTAAAAAAAAAAGCTAACAAAGCACAAAAACAAGCGATAAAGCGAGAGAGCCAGAGAGAAAGCGAGCAACCAGCCGCTACTAAAGTAAACACAGAAAAGATAGAGCGAAAAAAAAATATCAGAAAAAAAACAACAACAAAAAACGACGGAATGAAAGAAAAAGCTTTCGTGTAGGTTCACATGAATGTGTATTTCCTGTGTTCAGGTTGTAGCCACCAGATCGATAGAAGAAAAGGGCAAAGAGCAGTCTACACTTTGCCTTGCACGATGAATTTTTTTGTACGCATCCAAATGAGATTTTCTTTTTTTTTTTTTTACTGTTGTGACAAAAAACGTAAAATACAAATACAAATGTTCTCGGAATATATTTTTTAAGAATAAAAAAAAAATCAGCGTCATGTGTTCTTTCTTTTTTCTTTCTTTCCAGGCTGAATGATTGATGTCTGAACAACAGGACAAATTAAGCTCAGTCTTCTCGGACAAAAAAACAACAACAAAAAAACAGAAAAAAACAAAAACAAGGAAGAGACCGAAAGAAGGTCCAATAGATTTCCGAGTCTCCCAGCTCAAGTTCTAGTTCTTTTCACCAGATACTTTTGTAGCCGTGTTACTGAACCGAGTGGTTCTAATAGGGTACGGACGGTACAAAAGAACTAAACTAATGATGATTTACTGTATGAAAGGATAGACAAGAATTCCCGCGCACAGGCCAGGAACATATAGAGGCCAGTCACAAATGGGTTTTTTTCTATTGTTTTATTTACCAATAGTTATGTAGAGAAGAACTAAGAAGAAAGAATGGAGAAGAGATAGTGAGAAGAAGACATTAGAAGAGAAGATAGTGCAGTGATACGTAGCGAGATGTCGCTTGTTGTGGGAACAACACTGCTCGCGACACAGCAAGAGAGAAAGTACCGTCCGTACCCTGTCTGAACCACTTGGTCCAGTAACACGGCTACACTATTAACTCCAGTCTCCAAAACTTTCCAGTCGGAACAGCCCAGGAATAGGCAGCTGAAAAACAAAAATGGGGGAAGGGGAAGGAAGCAATACGTTGGCCTTTTTCTTTTCTATTATCCCCTGCCCCGCGTCCCCCACCCCCACCTCCCTAGCCCCCTTCTCTCTCTCCTCTCTCTCTCTCTCTCTCTCTCTCTCTCTCTCTCTCTCTGTGCCTCTCTCTCTGTGCTTCTCTCTCTGTGTCTCTCTCTCTGTGCCTCTCTCTCTCTGTGCCTCTCTCTCACTCTCACTCTCTCTCACTCTCTCTCTCTCACTCTCTCTCTGTGCCCCTCTCTCTCTCTCTCTCTCTCCCTCCCCCTCTCTCTCTCTCTCACAGTGTTTTAATGTATCCCATATGTCGTTTTTACGTACCGGTCCAGAAGCATCCATCTCCCCCCTCCTCTCTCTCTCTCTCTCTCTCTCTCTCTCTCTCTCTCCTTTTTGTCTTTTTTTTTTTTTTTTAAACAAAGTTCCGAAAGAAAATGGGTGAAAAACAAAAAAACAGAAACAAAGTAAAAAAAACGTAATCTCTATTCCGATGCATGTCTCTGTGCAAGGCAGAAGTTCTGTTGTGGTGAACAGAGGTAGGTCATTCTCCTGGCTTCTTTTCTGCTCTTAAGTACATCGAAGGCGTTTCAATGGCTGCTTTTGTTTCTTCTTCTTCTTCTTCTTCTTCTTCTTCTTCTCCTCCTCCTCCTCCTCCTCCTCTCCCTCTTCTTCTTATTCCTCCTCCTCTTCTTCTTCTTCCTCCTCCTCTTCTTCTTCTTCTTCCTCCTCCTCTTCTTCTTCTTCCTCCTCCTCTTCTTCTTCTTATTCCTCCTCCTCTTCTTCTTCTTCTTCTTATTCCTCCTCCTCCTCTTCTTCTTCTTCTTCTCCTCCTCCTCCTTCTCCTCTCCCTCCTCCTCCTCTTCTGCTTATTCCTCCTCCTCCTCCTCTTCTTCTTCTTATTCCTCCTCCTCCTCCTCTTCTGCTTATTCCTCTTCCTCCTCTTCTTCTTCCTGATCTTCCTCCTCCACCAGTTTTTGTTGTTGTTGTTATCGTTGCTGCTGCTGCTGCTTCTGTTGTTGTTGTTGTTATTCTTCTTCTTCTTTCCCTCCTCCTCCTCCCACTTCTCTTCGTCCTCCTGATGTCTTTTGTTTGTCAGAGAGCAACAGGATTTCCACAGTCGTTTTCCTGCCCCCAGCGATTTCTTGTGGCGGCTCCTTGCAACCTTCTAGTTAGTCTAGATATATATATATATATATATATATATATATATATATATATATATATCCCCCTCTCCCTCTCTCACTCACTCTGTCTCTCTCTCTCCCTCTCTCACTTTCTCTCTCTCTGTCTATATCTCCCCCTCTCTCTCTCTATCTCACACTCTCTCTCTCTCTCTCTCTCTCTCTCACACACACACACACACACACACACACACACACACACACCCTTCCTTAATTCCAAAGAACCAAAGAAGAAGCCATGAACAAACCGCAAAGCATGTGTTTGGTGACTCCAGTCCCCTTTTCTCTCTACCCTTCTAACCAGCCAATCCACACACACACACATGCACACACACACACACACACACACACACGCACGCACGCACACACACGCACACGCACACACACACACACACTCACACGCGCGCGCGCGCGCATACACACACACACACTTTTTCAACTCCTTGTTAAATAGTCCTGTTGGTTCGCTGTTATAGTTGTTAGTTTTTCATTAGAAATATGTTATATTGTTATGTGTTTTTTGTTGTTGTTTTTTTTTAAACAAAACTTAAATCAGTAATTTTCACACACACACACACACACACACACACACACACACACTTTCACTTACTCGTATGCGTACACAGTAATTCCCCCCCCCCCTCCCCCTCCTCCCACTCGATTTTTTTCCTTCCCTCGTCTAATATCACTTATAGTGAAAAGACGTTAAACTAAAGAACGAACACACACACACACACACACACACACACACACACACACACACACACACACACACACACACACACACACACATCATCATCATCATCATCATCATCATCATCATCCCTTCTTCGCCAATTCTTCCTCCCTCCAGAATGGAAGAGAGATGGGTACCGCTGAGGAAAGAAAGGGCCATCGGATTGGCTTGAAGTGATCTCCAGGAAAAGGTAGCTACATGTCAGAGGGCCGGCCCCCGCCGTATCAGACCCTTCGCCGTTCCAATAATAGGCTGCCCCCGGTAACTTCGTCACTCAAGTTTCAATTGCCACTCCCCCTCACCCCCACCACCACCACCCCTACTCAACTCTCTACTTCCCCGTCCCTCCCCTACAGTCCCTCCCCCTAAAGCTGTCCCTCTCCGTCCGCCCTCTTCCAAGCCCTCTCTCCCTCCCCCCCCCTCTCTCTCTCTCTCTCTCTCTCTCTCCTCTCTCTCTCATCCCCTTGAATGTTCACGATATTATTTGTCCCTTGTGCAGATGTGCTGAAGAAAATGAACTTCACTTCGTGTTACGTTGCCCTGCCTTAAATGACCTTAGGCTACAGTTAATTCCACAAAAATATCATGGACATCCATCTCTGTTTCGACTTTCCTTGTTAATGTCATCAACAAATGAAACCATTGGAAAACAGTTCGCTATATACTTGTATAAGGCATTCAAAATCCGCAGTTTGATATGTGATTAATTGTGCTTTTTGTGTGTGCATGTGCATTGCTAGAATCGTAGTTAAATGTTTTCTGTTCCACATTGTTCTGGAATGTCACAATTTGTGTTCACTGATCCCATTCATGATGGGCTACGGCCTTTATTGAATAAAAATGTTCGTTCGTTCGTTCGTTCGTTCTCTCATCCCCTGCCCTTAACCTCCCTCATTCTCACAAGATAGTAAGCGGCTACGCACCTCCTTTAATAATAACTATATATATATATATATATATATGATGGTCAGTCGTGTCCGACTATGACCATCAGAACAGCAGAGGAGGCAACTGCTGTTCCGACTATTTGGGCTAGAATTTGATTATAGTGGAGAGTGTCTTGCCCAAGTTACATCCCCACTCTCTCGGCCAAGAGGGGTTTTTTTTAGGACAGTCGGCGTTGGGATGGTTCCCAAAGGCCAACTAGCCCACAAGGCTGCAGCACTAAGAGCCAGTGCAGTTTTGCCTCCTAGTTTGAGAGTCATAGTCCTTCACAAAGGACTAAGCTGTAAATGGTTTCCCATTGACTGGAGAATTTATAACTAACTTCCCAGTAAATAACATAAGACATGTACATAAGTTGCATATACCTCGTCCAAATCTTGATCTTTTAAAGTCCAGCCTAACATACAGCGGGGGAACGTATTGGAATAATTTACCATCACATTTTTAAAACAAATATAACTAACCACAACAAATCTGAGCAAAATCTAAAAATGTACCTATTCACAAAAACTGACGTCATCTGAAATCCAACATTGCTTTCGACAATGTGTGGGTTCCCTCTCACTCTCTCTTGAGTGGGTGTGTGTGTGTGTGTGTGTGTGTGTGTGTGTGTGTGTGTGTGTGTGTGTGTTTCATGATATTTTTTTTTCTTTTCTTCTCTTCTTCTTCTTTCATTTTGTGGAATGGCTGTGAATGGCG
The DNA here is from genome assembly GCF_041734735.1 of Babylonia areolata. Taxonomy (NCBI): domain Eukaryota; kingdom Metazoa; phylum Mollusca; class Gastropoda; order Neogastropoda; family Buccinidae; genus Babylonia; species Babylonia areolata. The sequence continues at coordinate 52,764,479 of NC_134881.1, read as the reverse complement.
AAATAATGGTGTATTTTGATTGTGTTTTGATTGTGTGTGTGTGTGTGTGTGTGTGTGTGTGTGTGTGTGTGTGTGCTCATTTTCGTTTGTTTTTGTTTTTTTAGCTTTATTCCCTCTTTAGGGCGAGGGCTGGATGTAAGAAAAAAAATGCATGTTACTTGCTTATCTATTACCCTCGATAATAAAGATTTTGTCTTGTCTTGTCTTCTCTTGTCTTGTTTTGTCCTTCTCTTTCCCCTCCCCCAGCCCTCTCTCCCCTCCCCCCCCCCCCTCTCTTTCTCTACCCAAAGCACTCTTTCCCCCCCCCTCCTCCACTCGCTCTCTCTCTCTCTCACGCCCTCTCTCCCTCTCTTTCTCCCCCAACCCCCCCCCCCCTCTCTCTCTCTCCCTCCCAAAAGTCCTCTCTCTCTCTCTCCATCCTACCCTAACCCCCTTTCTCCCTACCCCTCCCTAACTC